>NC_084638.1:6512477-6539977 GCF_033978795.1 Nerophis ophidion
ATGTTAATAAGACTTAGACTTCCTTTTATTGTCATTCATATTTGAACTTTACAGTACAAATAAGAATACAACTTTGTTGCATTAGCTCGTGGTAGTGCAGGATAAAAGAGCAATAAAGTGCAGATATAAATAAATAGCTTACTGTACAGATAATAATAATAATAATAATAATATACAGATAATAAGGACGGAATGTTACGCAGAGGTGTACTTATGACACTTTTACAGACAAATGATACTATTCATATATTGATATCACTTCACTGGAAAGTTTGTGTGGTGTATTCCTCCAACTGAACCAAAGCACGGTTTGTTACCACGCAGTGTTATCAACAACAACCGATGTCAAGGCAGACTGAAGTATTTACCCTGGAACACAATCAGTCGGACTTAGGACAAGGTGAGAGAAGCTGAAAGTGTGATGGCATGCAAGTTTGTCTGTGAGGTAATCTTGCAGGTACAGTAGAGCCCCGCCTATTGTGGACCATTTCACTTTGCAGTGGTCAGTCAGGTGTGCCGGGGAGCATAGTGGGGGTCTACTGTAAGGTCAAACCAAGTGTGAAAGATTCTCTTCAGCCAGCAGTTGAAAGAGAAAGTCCTTAGCCAGAGGCCTAGGGCAATTTTCCCTGCTCTACGTTTACCGACATTTTTTTCTATACTTCGAACCTATATAACAATGTGGCTAAGTTACGGAGTTTTGTGAGTAGTTTTAAAAAAATAATAGCAAATACACTGAATATGTGTTATTGTTTGTGTTATGGCACCACCTTTTGGATGAGTTTGCTCACTGCAGGTGCTGCATTGCCCTTCTGTTTAGACTGAGCCTTCAACCGGAAGTACAAGTCCATAGCACTGATTCTTCATTCATCACTCCGAGCGACGTTTGTAAGTTTTACAATACAACTAAAACTATTCTTACTCACTAAAGCGTCCCATGTGTGATGTCTGTAGGAGTGTTTTCATGCATATTGGTACCTGCCGTCATAATGTAATGAAGCTAGCATTAGCTAATATGCTAACACGATTACGAGTGTCTGTGTTAGTATCATTAACTTACATTATTTTTGTATTGTTTCAGTTTTGGAAATCCACCAAGAGGCCACCGTGGAGTTATTGAGTCTGTTCGGCTGATTGGAGAGCTAGCTTGCCATGACTTCTGTTTTGTTTGATCAGCCGTTTTACTGCCGCGTTACAGACGCAGTTTGGAAAGAATTAAGGTATGTTAATAACATTTTATAAAATATTTCTGTGTAAATAACTCATTTCAAAACAAATATATGTGCGGCTGATAGTCTGGTGCGGCTTATGAACGGGAGAACATTTTCTTCAAAAGTTTATACCAATGCGCTCTAGAGCCCGAAAAATAGGGTTCTATGAATGTCTAACAGATGACTCAATTCACCAAGACATCACCGTGGAGTTATTGAATCTGTTCGACTGATTGGAGAGCTAGCTTGCCATGACTTCTGTTTTGTTTGATCAGCCGTTTTACTGCCGTGTTACAGACGCAGTTTGGAAAGAATTAAGGTATGTTAATAGCATTTTATAAAATATTTATGTGTAAATAACTCATTTCAAAACAAAAATATCTGCGGCTTATAGTCCGGTGCGGCTTATACATGGGGAAATCGTTTTTTTTCCGTCTAAGATTTAGTGGGTGTGGCTTATAGCCCGGAAAATAGGGTTCTATGAATGTCTCAAAGGGGCATAGGTAAAATTGCCTCAGTACGCTGGCTTAAGACTGAAGTACTGCCTTAGGGTCTTGCTGGTTTACCAAGCAAACCAGCACAGTGGATACCTCGCCCCATACCCAAGCAGAACCGGAGTCATGGCCAGACCCGGATGCAAAACCGGACTCAGAACCAGAACTGAAACCGGAGCCAAGGTCAGAGTACGACTCTGAGCTCAAACCCGAGCCATCGAGCCCAGAACCACTAAACCAATCTGTAAGCATCTGGAACACAATGAGGAGCAAGTGGACAAATACAGAAAGTGATTATTGATATCACACATGGACAGATGCAGATAGTGATTATTGATATCACACATGACAGATGGAGGACTGAAGGAGAGGATAAGGAAACATAATTTTGGTCATGGAGGGCTCATTTTAATGAAACACAGGAAGTGAAATAGTGGTTATGGTCACCGATGGGATGTTTATATCTTCCACTTTAGATGGAGAATTCATCACAAGCGCCTTTCCGTGTCTTTCTCGCCATCCCCGGCTCTAAGTTGGATGCCAAATTGGACCAACCTCCACCTTCTACTATCCAGGTGAGAGGCAGGATTTATAATCCAGAATGAGCTTTCACCAACTCTGAGGTGATGCAGCTGCTCAGAATGTCAAAATAGCAATGTAAGCTTGTTAGCCGCTGAAAGTAGTTCCTTGGCGTTAGCGCTTGTACTAAAAGTATGACTATTACTCGTCATTTCTCAGAGGTCCGTGAACGGAAGTATTCTCTTCAGGAACATAATTAGCCTAAAGAAACTTCTAGTGAGTTACAAAGAACATTCTCTTTTCATTCTAGGTGACTCACTGGTGCTCCCGGTTGGCCGTTGACTCCGTCTTTTCCCGGGGCCCCGGTTGGCCCGGCATAGGTGTGAAAGAGGCCCTGGTCAACGCCACCTGAGGATGGGTGGGGCCCAGGAAGACCAGGTGGTCCTGGAGGCCCTGGCAGCCCAGGGGGCCCCTAGGAGACACGGTACAAGGAATGTTGACCACTACTTCCTCTCACTGCTCGGGACTTACCCTAATGAGCTCGGTGTCGGTCTCCAGGTCCCCAAAGCCAGAACCCAGGGCATCGTCTCCATACTACACACAGAAAAGCAGATCCTCTTGGTCAGGCTTCACTAGGGTGAGTAATGCAGACCACAGGGCACATGCAAGGACTACATTGAGGGAACCCACAGGTACGCTCCGCGACCTGGGCGGTCCAGGGGGTCCAGGAAGGCCCGGTGGTCCCGGTAAACCGGATCCAGGGTCTCCCTGCAGGGAAGAAGAAAAGCTTTAGAACAGTCTCCCCTGACTACAATCATGTCAAATAAATGACTTCATATCAAGTAGAATCGGAAAAGGACTTGTCACAAACGACCGCGGGTCTGAGTCTGATTCTGGAACACGGGGTGCAGAGGTTTGTTCCTGAAGGAGTCCAAAGCACCATATCTTTGGGACTATAAGGCGCACTACAAATCCTTTCATTTTCTCCCAAATCCACAGAATGCCTTATAACTCACTGCACCTAATGTAGCGAATAATTCTGGTTGTGCTTACCGACCTCAAAGCTACTTTTGTTTGGTACACGGTGTAATGCTAAGTGTGACCAGTAGATGGCAGTCACACATAAGAGATACATGTGGACTGCAGGGTGATGCTCCCTATTCAATAAATGACACACAACACCAAAACTTTGATGTTTGATTGAGAATGTAGAACATAAAGAAATCTGTCAAAATGTTTTAGTACGATTTTGGTAAACTATGAAGCCACACCGCTTGCTGGATTGTCGGAACATTCTGGCGACCATAGTCAGACGTACTGTGCTTCAACATATGGTATGTTAAAAGTTCAACATTTCTTCTTCTTTGTTTTTCTTCAGCTGCAGCACATGCTTGGTGATTAAAAAAATGAAGAAAGAAAATCAGATAATGAGGTTTTGATGTCTCAGTACCTTATCACCTTTGAGTCCAGCATCACCGTCCAAACCTGGAAATCCCTGCGGTCCCCTCTGGCCCTGAAGGTACCGTATCGCACTTTTGATTAGTGATCACGCCAATAATGACGTGAAACCACCACAAGTAGGAAACACTTACGCTGTCTCCTTTCTCGCCCTTCACGCCCTGCATGTCAACATACATTATTCAAGGTCAAGTTGTGAATCAAGGTCAAATCATCAAACAAAGTCAAATCATCATTGAAGGTGAAATCATCAATCATGGTCAAATCATCATTCAAGGTAAATATTCATTCAAGGTCAAATTATTATTCAAAGTTAGCTCATCATTCAAGGTCAAATCATTATTGAAAGTCAGATTATCATTGAAGGTCAAATTATCATTCACGGTAAAATGCTCATTCAAGGTTAGATCAACATTCGAAGTCAAATCATTATTGATAGTAAGATTATATTCAAGGTCAAATCATCATCCAAGGTCAAATCATAATTCAGAGTCAGGTCATCATTCAAGGTGAAATCATAAAGGTCAAATCATCATTCTAGGTCAAATCATCAATCAAAGTCAAATCATCATAGAAGGCGAAATCATCAATCAAGGTCAAATCCTCATTCAAGGTAAATCTTCATTCAGGGTCAAAATATTATTCAAAGTTAGCTCATCATTCAAGGTCAAATCATTATTGAAAGTCAGATTATCATTGAAGGTCAAATGATCATTTACGGTAAAATCATCATTCAAGGTCAGATCATCATTCGAAGTCAAATCATTATTGATAGTAAGATTATATTCAAGGTCAAATCATCATCCAAGGTCAAATCATAATTCAAAGTCAGGTCATCATTCAAGTTAAAATCATCAATAGGGGTGAAATCCTCAATCAATGTCAAATCGTCATTCAGGGTCAAATCATTATTCAAAGTCAGCTCATCATTCAAGGTCAAATCATCATTTAAGGTCAAATCATTATTGAAAGTCAGATTATATTGAAGGTCAAATCATCCAAGATAAAATCATAATTCAAAGTCAGATCATCATTCAAGATGAAATCATCATTGAAGGTGGAATTATCATTCAAGGTCAAATAGTTTAGTTCCACTTATGTTCTGGCGGCACACACCTGCTGTCCGTCTCTGCCGGGTTGTCCCGGGTCTCCAGAGGTCCCTGCTGGTCCTGGAGGACCTCTGGGCCCAGGTGAGCGAGTGGGCCCAGGGGGACCAGGTGGTCCGCTGGGTCCAGGTTTTCCAGGTTCTCCTTTTGAAGCGTGCCTGACTTGACCCTAGAAATACCAATATTCACCTCATAATCATATTAAAGTGCATGAAGTGTTATTATGACGCTGTTATAAACATCTTACATGAAGTATTATTATGACACTGTTATAAACATCTTACATGAAGTATTATTATGACACTGTTATAAACATCTTACATGAAGTATTATTATGACACTGTTATAAACATCTTACATGAAGTATTATTATGACACTGTTATAAACATCTTACATGAAGTATTATTATGACGCTGTTATAAACATCTTACATGAAGTATTATTATGACGCTCTTATAAACATCTTACATGAAGTATTATTATGACACTGTTATAAACATCTTACACACATGAAGTATTATTATGACACTGTTATAAACATCTTACATGAAGTATTATTATGACACTGTTATAAACATCTTACATGAAGTATTATTATGACACTGTTATAAACATCTTACATGAAGTATTATTATGACACTGTTATAAACATCTTACATGAAGTATTATTATGACACTGTTATAAACATCTTACGCACATGAAGTACTATTATGACACTGTTATAAACATCTTACATGAAGTATTATTATGACACTGTTATAAACATCTTACATGAAGTATTATTA
This sequence comes from Nerophis ophidion, assembly GCF_033978795.1. Lineage (NCBI taxonomy): Eukaryota > Metazoa > Chordata > Actinopteri > Syngnathiformes > Syngnathidae > Nerophis > Nerophis ophidion. The sequence goes on from NC_084638.1 coordinate 6,518,050, forward strand.
TGACACTGTTATAAACATCTTACATGAAGTATTATTATGACACTGTTATAAACATCTTACATGAAGTATTATTATGACACTGTTATAAACATCTTACATGAAGTATTATTATGACACTGTTATAAACAGGCATGCTAATAGCTAGCAGCTAAATGTATTTCCATACAAAGTGTAGAGAAACTCCCCTAAATTAATAATAATGTTTATTACAGCAAATAAACTGCATTTCTTAGTAATAGACTAAATATAATTAAAATAGTAATATGATTATGGGCCTGCATGAAAATATCAATTTAACAATGTTTATGCATTTTAACATTAATTCATAAACTAGTATTTTTTTAATTGACTAACTAAACTTTGGTTATATTTTAAGTAAATTTTTTTCATCTAAATAGAAATAGATTGAAACACATAATAGTTTTGTTGAGTTATTGTGTATTATTGACTCACTTTTGTTGTAAATATTGTGTTGACATAGTCAAATTGCCAATAGCACTCACCTTAAATAACTTTTAAAATCTTAAAACAGTTAAATCATGTCATGGGTATTGGTATCGGCGGATCTGACTCATGGCTGACCAGTATCGGAACAGGTGGCACAAATGGTTCCCACTGTGAAGAAATATTAATGTTCTCAACTCACCTCATCAGAACTTTGCTCAGGATTGTTTTTCTGCTCAGGTCCTGGAAAACAAACTTATGTCAACTTTATCTGTGAATTATTACTTTCTGCTAATTATCACCACTGAAACACTCAAATAGCTGTACATACATATATATATATATATATATATATATATTGTATTGGCCTCCATTGCACCTTTAAGCAAGACTTCTTCATTTAGTTCCAGAGAATATTTGTCCTCCTCCAAGTTTGGAGCCTTTGTGGGCGGGGCTCTGACTGGAGCAGATTCTTCCTAGAAGAAAGGAATTGTGGGTAAAGTCAGCATTTGTGCCAAAGCTGAGAAAATCCAACGTTAGCACGCTTGCTAACACAAGAGCTGCAGGCCCATAATAACCATGAAGCCTTCTTTTTTTACTCCGTGAGGGCCCCTTTTTGCCTGTGAAATATCAATATAGGAATGACAGTTCCTAGCCCCCTCCTGCTCCGTCACTGACTAAATATTAATACAGGAATGACAGTTCCTAGCCCCCTCCTGCTCTGTCACTGACTAAATATTAATACAGGAATGACAGTTCCTAGCCCCCTCCTGCTCTGTCACTGACTAAATATTAATACATGAATGACAGTTCCTAGCCCCCTCCTGCTCCGTCACTGACTAAATATTAATACAGGAATGACAGTTCCTAGCCCCCTCCTGCTCCGTCACTGACTAAATATTAATACTGGAATGACAGTTCCTAGCCCCCTCCTGCTCCGTCACTGACTAAATATTAATACAGGAATGACAGTTCCTAGCCCCCTCCTGCTCCGTCACTGACTAAATATTAATACAGGAATGACAGTTCCTAGCCGCCTCCTGCTCCGTCACTGACTAAATATTAATACAGGAATGACAGTTCCTAGCCCCCTCCTGCTCCGTCACTGACTAAATATTAATACAGGAATGACAGTTCCTAGCCCCCTCCTGCTCTGTCACTGACTAAATATTAATACATGAATGGCAGTTCCTAGCCCCCTCCTGCTCCGTCACTGACTAAATATTAATACAGGAATGACAGTTCCTAGCCCCCTCCTGCTCCGTCACTGACTAAATATTAATACTGGAATGACAGTTCCTAGCCCCCTCCTGCTACGTCACTGACTAAATATTAATACAGGAATGACAGTTCCTAGCCCCCTCCTGCTCCGTCACTGACTAAATATTAATACAGGAATGACAGTTCCTAGCCCCCTCCTGCTCCGTCACTGACTAAATATTAATACAGGAATGACAGTTCCTAGCCCCCTCCTGCTCTGTCACTGACTAAATATTAATACTGGAATGACAGTTCCTAGCCCCCTCCTGCTCCGTCACTGACTAAATATTAATACAGGAATGACAGTTCCTAGCCCCCTCCTGCTCCGTCACTGACTAAATATCAATACATGAATGACAGTTCCTAGCCCCCTCCTGCTCCGTCACTGACTAAATATTAATACAGGAATGACAGTTCCTAGCCCCCTCCTGCTCCGTCACTGACTAAATATTAATACAGGAATGACAGTTCCTAGCCCCCTCCTGCTCTGTCACTGACTAAATATTAATACAGGAATGACAGTTCCTAGCCCCCTCCTGCTCTGTCACTGACTAAATATTAATACATGAATGACAGTTCCTAGCCCCCTCCTGCTCTGTCACTGACTAAATATTAATACTGGAATGACAGTTCCTAGCCCCCTCCTGCTCTGTCACTGACTAAATATTAATACATAAATGACAGTTCCTAGCCCCCTCCTGCTCTGTCACTGACTAAATATTAATACTGGAATGACAGTTCCTAGCCCCCTCCTGCTCCGTCACTGACTAAATATTAATACAGGAATGACAGTTCCTAGCCCCCTCCTGCTCCATCACTGACTAAATATTAATACAGGAATGACAGTTCCTAGCCCCCTCCTGCTCTGTCACTGACTAAATATTAATACAGGAATGACAGTTCCTAGCCCCCTCCTGCTCTGTCACTGACTAAATATTAATACAGGAATGACAGTTCCTAGCCCCCTCCTGCTCCATCACTGACTAAATATTAATACAGGAATGACAGTTCCTAGCCCCCTCCTGCTCTGTCACTGACTAAATATTAATACAGGAATGACAGTTCCTAGCCCCCTCCTGCTCCGTCACTGACTAAATATTAATACAGGAATGACAGTTCCTAGCCCCCTCCTGCTCCGTCACTGGCTAAATATTAATACAGGAATGACAGTTCCTAGCCCCCTCCTGCTCTGTCACTGACTAAATATTAATACAGGAATGACAGTTCCTAGCCCCCTCCTGCTACGTCACTGACTAAATATTAATACAGGAATGACAGTTCCTATCCCCCTCCTGCTCTGTCACTGACTAAATATTAATACAGGAATGACAGTTCCTAGCCCCCTCCTGCTCCGTCACTGACTAAATGTTAATACAGGAATGACAGTTCCTAGCCCCCTCCTGCTCTGTCACTGACTAAATATTAATACAGGAATGACAGTTCCTAGCCCCCTCCTGCTCCGTCACTGACTAAATATTAATACATGAATGACAGTTCCTAGCCCCCTCCTGCTCCGTCACTGACTAAATATTAATACAGGAATGACAGTTCCTAGCCCCCTCCTGCTCTGTCACTGACTAAATATTAATACTGGAATGACAGTTCCTAGCCCCCTCCTGCTCTGTCACTGACTAAATATTAATACAGGAATGACAGTTCCTAGCCCCCTCCTGCTCTGTCACTGACTAAATATTAATACTGGAATGACAGTTCCTAGCCCCCTCCTGCTCCGTCACTGACTAAATATTAATACAGGAATGACAGTTCCTAGCCCCCTCCTGCTCTGTCACTGACTAAATATTAATACAGGAATGACAGTTCCTAGCCCCCTCCTGCTACGTCACTGACTAAATATTAATACAGGAATGACAGTTCCTAGCCCCCTCCTGCTCCGTCACTGACTAAATATTAATACAGGAATGACAGTTCCTAGCCCCCTCCTGCTCCGTCACTGACTAAATATTAATACAGGAATGACAGTTCCTAGCCCCCTCCTGCTCTGTCACTGACTAAATATTAATACTGGAATGACAGTTCCTAGCCCCCTCCTGCTCCGTCACTGACTAAATATTAATACAGGAATGACAGTTCCTAGCCCCCTCCTGCTCCGTCACTGACTAAATATCAATACACGAATGACAGTTCCTAGCCCCCTCCTGCTCCGTCACTGACTAAATATTAATACAGGAATGACAGTTCCTAGCCCCCTCCTGCTCCGTCACTGACTAAATATTAATACAGGAATGACAGTTCCTAGCCCCCTCCTGCTCTGTCACTGACTAAATATTAATACAGGAATGACAGTTCCTAGCCCCCTCCTGCTCTGTCACTGACTAAATATTAATACATGAATGACAGTTCCTAGCCCCCTCCTGCTCTGTCACTGACTAAATATTAATACTGGAATGACAGTTCCTAGCCCCCTCCTGCTCCGTCACTGACTAAATATTAATACAGGAATGACAGTTCCTAGCCCCCTCCTGCTCCGTCACTGACTAAATATTAATACAGGAATGACAGTTCCTAGCCCCCTCCTGCTCTGTCACTGACTAAATATTAATACAGGAATGACAGTTCCTAGCCCCCTCCTGCTCTGTCACTGACTAAATATTAATACATAAATGACAGTTCCTAGCCCCCTCCTGCTCCGTCACTGACTAAATATTAATACTGGAATGACAGTTCCTAGCCCCCTCCTGCTCTGTCACTGACTAAATATTAATACAGGAATGACAGTTCCTAGCCCCCTCCTGCTCCGTCACTGACTAAATATTAATACAGGAATGACAGTTCCTAGCCCCCTCCTGCTCCGTCACTGACTAAATATTAATACAGGAAGGACAGTTCCTAGCCCCCTCCTGCTCCGTCACTGACTAAATATTAATACAGGAATGACAGTTCCTAGCCCCCTCCTGCTCCGTCACTGACTAAATATTAATACAGGAATGACAGTTCCTAGCCCCCTCCTGCTCTGTCACTGACTAAATATTAATACATGAATGACAGTTCCTAGCCCCCTCCTGCTCTGTCACTGACTAAATATTAATACATGAATGACAGTTCCTAGCCCCCTCCTGCTCCGTCACTGACTAAATATTAATACAGGAATGACAGTTCCTAGCCCCCTCCTGCTCCGTCACTGACTAAATATTAATACAGGAATGACCGTTCCTAGCCCCCTCCTGCTCTGTCACTGACTAAATATTAATACAGGAATGACAGTTCCTAGCCCCCTCCTGCTCTGTCACTGACTAAATATTAATACATAAATGACAGTTCCTAGCCCCCTCCTGCTCTGTCACTGACTAAATATTAATACTGGAATGACAGTTCCTAGCCCCCTCCTGCTCCGTCACTGACTAAATATCAATACATGAATGACAGTTCCTAGCCCCCTCCTGCTCTGTCACTGACTAAATATTAATACAGGAATGACAGTTCCTAGCCCCCTCCTGCTCTGTCACTGACTAAATATTAATACATGAATGACAGTTCCTAGCCCCCTCCTGCTCCGTCACTGACTAAATATTAATACAGGAATGACAGTTCCTAGCCCCCTCCTGCTCCGTCACTGACTAAATATTAATACAGGAATGACAGTTCCTACCCCCCTCCTGCTCCGTCACTGACTAAATATCAATACAGGAATGACAGTTCCTAGCCCCCTCCTGCTCCGTCACTGACTAAATATATATACAGGAATGACAGTTCCTAGCCCCCTCCTGCTCCGTCACTGACTAAATATATATACAGGAATGACAGTTCCTAGCCCCCTCCTGCTCTGTCACTCACTAGAAGAATAATGCTTTTGTTTATGGTGTCAGTGTATTTCAAATAAATATGAGTGATTACATGAATAATGATGAGATAACAATCAATCAATCAAACAATGTGTACTTATATAGCCCAAAATCACTAGTGTCTCAAAGGGCTGCACAAACCACTACGACAATTGACAAAATCTACATAATAATTAGTTCCTAATTCTCGTTTATTACATACAATTGTTTGATCAAAACTACTAATAAAGTACCACGGTACTAAATAATTAAAACCATACTATACTCCCTCTGAATAATACCTGTACTTTTTTTTTTTTATACGGACATTACGGTCAGCAGCTAACATCCGTCTGCAGGCGGCAGTGTTTTAGCTACTTCTCAATCACTAATCCTTATCTAAATGATGACAAATAAAGTATGTTTCTTACAAGTACTATTATCACTGCAGGACAAGGAATAGCCAAACATGCTTCACTACACAGTGGAGGAGGATACCATAGCTAACTGCTAACTAGCACTCTTCAAAGTAAACAATGATTGGATCTAAAAATAGACCGTAACGATACCAAGTACAAACGCCATATCTAGTCGATGCTACAATGATTACATTGCTATTTTTTTATTATCACAAAATCTATTGTTATGTAAATCAATAGGTAAGTATTGTATTTGTCTCATGGTGAGGTAAATTAGTTAAATATGTTTCAAGATGCAAACACTTTAGAGTTTGTTGGCCTGCACACATTGACTGCCCTGATAAAAGTCTTAAGTCGTACAAATGACGGTGTGCAGCGGCTACAAGCAGGCATAGTGGGGGCCACCCCTGTTGGGGCCCTTCATTAGGGCACTGGGAAGAGCAACCTGGCTGCATGCACAACCTTTAAAGTCTTTATCCAAGATGTTTGCTGGCCTGAGGCTTGAAGGAGGGAATTATTAAGACTTTGTGTGTGGGGGAAGATAAAAGGTGTGACACAAAAGGTGCTGACTGTGGCAAAAAATCAGCGAGTGGTGATGTCGTTGGTGTGTGAAAAGGAGAAGTGAGATGTTTGCACGTCTGTGACAAGGAGTAGGAAGAAGCCACGCTTATGTTTTGCATTAGTTGTGTTACAAAGTGTTAACTACCTGCGCAGTCCTGGCCTGCGCGCTGTCCTCTTCTGTCTCTCTGTCGTCGTCCCCACTGCTGTAGCCTGACACCTGCACACCAGGTGCACACAGGAAGTGTGGAGCAACAATCATTAAGGATCACTACTTGTTATTAACAGCAAGATTTATAGCTCTGAATCATTGAATTACACTTCATACATACATATATACTATATGTATGTATGTATGTGTATATATACATACATACATGTATGTATATACAGTATAATGTATGTACATATACACACAAACAGACACACATATATATACTATATATACATGTATATGTATATACACACACACCCACGATTATTGGTAGTGGTATGAAGTGGCAGGTAGTGTACAGGTGTAAAGGTGTGACTACAAGCAGCGTTGGTCAGGTCCGCCTTTGGTTGCTGCCGCCGCTTCTCAAACCCTGGTCTCAGTCAGACCTACGTAGAGGTTTTTGTTTCATGTCTCTACGACCTTCCTAACAGAAGTTACAAGCAGTTTTGCCTAGGTATTTTCCCAGGGGGCGTTAGAGCGCAAATTTGATTTTTGGGGTTTGATTTTTATCAGATGGCAATTTTTGCCAGTCCTGATGTGTGTGTAAAATTTGGTGAGTTTTGAATTATGTTAAGGTGTTGAAATTATAGATCGGCGTTTCTGGATGTTGTTGATAAATGGCTTTCGCTTGGTATAGTAGAGCTTTAACTTGCACTTTGAAGCATTTTAATGGGTCAAATTACAGCTCAAAGAGGCAGATGGCAGCTCCCTCCATCAGTGTGTGAATGTGTGTGTAAATGTGGAAGTAGTGTCAAAGCGCTTTGAGTACCTTGAAGGTAGAAAAGCGCTATACAAGTACAACCCATTTATCATGTATTTATTTACTGTGGGCTTCTCACGTCAGGGTCGTCGTCCTCACACTGCTCTTCTGCCGCCATGGGCTGGTCTTTGATGATCAGCTGCTGAATGGACCCCTGGGGACACACTTGGCGAGTCAAACACTTGGCGAGTCAAACACTTGGCAAGTCAAACACTTGGCGAGTCAAACACGTGGCGAGTCAAACACTTGGCAAGTCAAACACGTGGCGAGTCAAACACGTGGCGAGTCAAACACGAGTCAAACACTTGGCGAGTCAAACACTTGGCGAGTCAAACCCTTGGCGAGTCAAACACTTGGCGAGTCAAACACGTGGCGAGTCAAACACGTGGCGAGTCAAACACTTGGCGAGTCAAACCCGTGGCGAGTCAAACCCGTGGCGAGTCAAACACGTGGCGAGTCAAACACATGGCGAGTCAAACACGTGGCGAGTCAAACACTTGGCGAGTCAAACACTTGGCGAGTCAAACACTTGGCGAGTCAAACACTTGGCGAGTCAAACACTTGGCGAGTCAAACACGTGGCGAGTCAAACACGTGGCGTGTCAAACACGTGTCAAACACTTGGCGAGTCAAACCCTTGGCGAGTCAAACCCTTGGCGAGTCAAACACTTGGCGAGTCAAACACTTGGCGACTCAAACACGTGGCGAGTCAAACTCGTGGCGAGTCAAACACGTGGCGAGTCAAACACTTGGCGAGTCAAACACTTGGCGAGTCAAACACGTAGCGAGTCAAACACCTGGCGAGTCAAACACCTGGCGAGTCAAACACCTGGCGAGTCAAACACCTGGCGAGTCAAACACGTGGCGAGTCAAACACTTGGCGAGTCAAACACTTGGCGAGTCAAACCCTTGGCGAGTCAAACACTTGGAGAGTCAAACACGTGGCGAGTCAAACACGTGGCGAGTCAAACACGTGGCGAGTCAAACACGTGGCGAGTCAAACACGTGGCGAGTCAAACACTTGGCGAGTCAAACACTCGGCGAGTCAAACACGTGGCGAGTCAAACACGTGGCGAGTCAAACACTTGGCGAGTCAAACACGTGGCGAGTCAAACACGTGGCGAGTCAAACACGTGGCGAGTCAAACACGTGGCGAGTCAAACACGTGGCGAGTCAAACACGTGGCGAGTCAAACACGTGGCGAGTCAAACACGTGGCGAGTCAAACACTCTGCGAGTCAAACACTCTGCGAGTCAAACACTCTGCGAGTCAAACACTCTGCGAGTCAAACACGTGGCGAGTCAAACACGTGGCGAGTCAAACACGTGGCGAGTCAAACACGTGGCGAGTCAAACACGTGGCGAGTCAAACACGTGGCGAGTCAAACACGTGGCGAGTCAAACACGTGGCGAGTCAAACACTCGGCGAGTCAAACACTCGGCGAGTCAAACACTCTGCGAGTCAAACACTCTGCGAGTCAAACACTCTGCGAGTCAAACACTCGGCGAGTCAAACACTCGGCGAGTCAAACACTTGGCAAGGCGGAATGCCACCCCACATGACAACACAGTAGGCCTAAGTACTCATTAAAAAAAGGTAGAGGTTTTAGTGAAGATATTTCATATTGTGGTAACATTACACAGTTTGACCAGTAACACTGTGTTGGAATATTTCATCAAGTCATTCTTAGTGGTGCAACTAGAGGGAGCCTGCGTACATTCACTGACTGAGACGGTGAGGAAGTCAACAGAAGTACAAGTTTCACTTTCCTTTTCTTCCCCTTTGCCCTCATGGGCCCTCAAAGTGAAAGTGAAAGTGAAAGATGTGGCAAAACAGTAGTTTGTTCAGTTTGCAGTTGCACGCCTAGAACTTTATACCTGACGTCTGTTAGCATGCTCACTTTTTAGGACAATTTTGCTGCCGTACACCTTTGAGTCATGTAACTTTGTATGTGACGTATGCTAACTGTTAGCATGCTAACTGTTTAAACCAATTTTTCAGCCGTACACCTTTGAGTCATGTAACTTTGTATGTGACGAATGCTAACTGTTAGCATGCTAACTTTTTAAGCCAATTTTTCAGCCTTACACCTTTGAGTCATGTAACTTTGTACGTGACGTATGCTAACTGTTAGCATGCTGACTTTTCAAGCCAATGTTGCCACCGTACACTTAGGGGTCATATAACTTTGTACGTGACGTGTGCTAACTGTTAGCATGCTCACTTTTTAAGCCAATTTTTCAGCCGTACACCTTTGACTCATGTAACTTTGTATGTGATGTATGCTAACTGTTTTCATGCTAACTTTTTAAGCCAATTTTTCAGCCGTACACCTTTCAGTCGTGTAACTTTGTATGTGACGTATGCTAACTGTTAACATGCTAACTTTTTAAGCCAATTTTGTCGCCGTACACCTCGGAGTCATATAAATCTGTACGTGACGCATGCTAACTGTTATCATGCTAACTTTTTAAACCAATTTTTCAGCTGTACACCTTTGAGTCATGTAACTTTGTATGTGACATATGCTAACTGTTATCATGCTAACTTTTTAACCAATTTTTCAGCCATACACCTTTGAGTCATGTAACTTTGTATGTGACGTACGCTAACTGTTAGCGTGCTAACTTTTTAAGCAGTTTGTCACCGTACACCTTTGAGTCATGTAACTTTGTACGCGACATATGCTAACTGTTAGCATGCTAACATTAACTTGCTAGCTTTTTCAGCTAATTTTGCAATCGGACGCCTTATATAGCGTTATACTTGACACATGCTAACTATCAGCATGCTAACTTTTTAAGCCGATGTGGCCGCTGTACACCTCTGAGTCATATAACTTTGTATGCAACGTATGCTAACTGTTAGCATGCTAGCTTTTTTTTAGCTAATTTTGCATGTGTACGCCTCATAGTCCTTTAGCTTGGTAGCTGTCGCTTTCTAATAGTTATTTGATGTTGTTTTCTATTAAGCACCAGATCATTTTTGTTTTAAAATGCAATAGCCAAACTCCATAGCTAGTTTTCCAAATTGAAGAGAATATTTTTGCCACTTACCACAAACTTGTCCAGTCCTGTACTTCCTGCGTTTGCCACAAAAATGCCGGAGTTGTGCGAGAAAGTAAGTCGGTCCGGCCCCCGGCTGAAGGTGGTCCTCTCGGCTTCCCCGCAGTCCATGTAGAGACGCACCTCGTCGCGCTCCACCACCACCTGGGCCACCAAAAATACTCATGCTGTTAGTGTGCTAACGTTAGCATGCTAGCTGTCTGCTAGCTCATTTTGCAGCCCTACGTCTCCATCATGCAACTTTTTACATCACACATGCTATTAGTATGCTAATGCTAACATATTTTCAAGCCTATTTTAACTTTGTATGTGACATATGCTAACTGTTAGCATGCTAACATCAATAGAAATTCCCAAAAATCTAAAATTTCGCTGCTTTTTTGAGCCTTGAAGACAGGAAGTGAACAATTTACTCGTGATTGTTTTGATACAAAAAAGGCTTCGAGGTAAATAAACTCTGCTTCTTCCTGCTTCTTTTCGGACTTGTTGAATTTGTTTAATTGTAAACGTGAGACAGTATGCATCTTCAAAATAAAATATATCTAAACTTATATTTAATAAACTTCCTGATGATTCAAATATAATAAAATTGAATGCATGTCGGCCTTTAATTTATTTTGTTTATTTCTGGGAGAGAGTCAAAGTAATCATAAATGATGAAAATTATCATTCAAATGTTTCACCAACATGACAATTAATTAAAAAATTAAAATGAAAAATAAAATAAAAATTAAATTTAAATTTAAAATTTTTCTATAGGTGCCCACCAATAGTTTCTTAAGCGCAGAAATTATGACTATTTTATTTGCACTTTAATTTTTTTTAATCAACAATTAAGTTAAGAAACATTAATTTTAAATCCAATTTATTTTAGAACAACATAATTTTATGTAAATTTCATTTTTCTTCAATTATTTAGGAGTTCCTTCTAATCCACGATATGTGGTTATTTTGACAATCAGCCTGACCTAAGCCTCAGGTTTTTGTGTTAGATAAATATTTGTGATCAACACATTTTAGCTTTTTTAGCTAATTTTGCAGCCGTGCGCCCTTAGTCATACAACTTTATACTTGAGGCATGCTAACTATTAGTATGCTAACGTTATGATGCTAACTTTTCAAGCCAGTTTCCCTGGCATACACCTCTGAGTCATATAACTTTGTACGTGACACATGCTAACATTAAGACACTAGCTTTTGTAGCTAATTTTTCAGCCGTGCGCCCTTAGTCATACAACTTTATACTGGACACATGCAAACTATTAGTATGCTAACGTTATGATGCTAACTTTATAAGCCAGTTTTCCTGGCATACACCTCTCAGTCATATGACTTTGTACGTGACACATGCTAACTGTTAGCATGCTAACATTAAGATACTAGCTTTTGTAGCTAATTTTTCAGCCGTGCGCCCTTAGTCATACAACTTTATACTGGACACATGCAAACTATTAGTATGCTAACGTTATGATGCTAACTTTTTAAGCCAGTTTTCCTGGCATACACCTATGAGTCATATAACTCTGTACGTGACACATGCTAACTGTTAGCATGCTAACATTAAGATGCTAGCTTTTAGCTAATTTTGCAGCCGTGCGCCCTTAGAGTCATACAACTTTATACTTGACGCATGCTAACTGTTAGTATGTTAACGTTATGATGCTAACTTTTCACGCCATTCCCTGGCATACACCTCTGAGTCATATAACTTTGTACATGACACATGCTAACTGTTAGCATGCTAACATTAAGATACTAGCTTTGTAGCTAATTTTTCAGCCGTGCGCCCTTAGTCATACAACTTTATACTGGACACATGCAAACTATTAGTATGCTAACGTTATGATGTTAACTTTATAAGCCAGTTTTCCTGGCATACACCTCTGTGTCATATAACTTTGTACGTGACACATGCTAACTGTCAGCATGCCAACTTTAAGATGCTAGCTTTTTTAGCTAATTTCGCAGCTTTGTGCTCTTCGAGTCATTCAACTTTATACTTGCTGCATGCTAACTACTAGTATTCTAACGTTTGTGTGCTAACTCTTCAAGCCAGTTTTACTGGCATACACCTCTGAGTCATATAACTGTACGTGACACATGCTAACTGTTAGCATGCTAACATTAAGATACTAGCTTTTGTAGCTAATTTTTCAGCCGTGCGCCCTTAGTCATACAACTTTATACTGGACACATGCAAACTATTAGTATGCTAACGTTATGATGCTAACTTTATAAGCCAGTTTTCCTGGCATACACCTCTGAGTCATATGACTTTGTACGTGACACATGCTAACTGTTAGCATGCTAACACTAAGATACTAGCTTTTGTAGCTAATTTTTCAGCCGTGCGCCCTTAGTCATACAACTTTATACTGGACACATGCAAACTATTAGTATGCTAACGTTATGATGCTAACTTTTTAAGCCAGTTTTCCTGCCATACACCTCTTAGAAATATAACTTTGTATGTGACACATGCTAACTGTTAGCATGCTAACATTAAGATACTAGCTTTTTTAGATAACTTTTCAGTTGTGCACCCTTAGTCATACAACTTTACACTTGCCGCATGCTAACTACTAGTATGCTAATGTTAGCGTGCTAACTGTTGAAGCCAGTTTCCCTGGCGCACTGACGGTGAAGCGCGTCCACTGGTCAGTCATGTCCGGCACACTGAAGGCGGCGGCTTTGTGGCTGTGGGAGGACTCCTGGCTGTGGGTGTAGTAGAGTAAAATACTCTGGAGCCCCGCACGGACCGGAGTGAGCGCCAAGCCCAACTCTACCACCTTCTGGCGGGCGTCTGTGATGGCAAACAACACACCTCCTCTCTGGCTGGACGGCCGTATCTAATGGGGGGGACATAGTGTGAAGAGGACTGACGGGTCAGAGAGGTGGTAGTATGTGAGTGTTACCGTGACGATGATGGCAAAGTCCATGTAGAAGGAGCCCGGCACGAAGGTCTTGGTGAGTCTGCCAATGTTGGCTTGTGGTCCAAAGTTGTAGGCAGGGAAGCCCTCGAAGCCCGTAGTGAAGGAGACGGAAGGAGGCAGGGGGATGCCGATTAACTGGGTCAGGTCCAGGTGACTGCCGGAACCTTCCGCGTGACAAAGACAACGACTTGTGAGGCCAGGAGAAAATCAAAAGTGGTGGTAAGAACTGTCCAAGAATCAGAACACTTGATCATGAGAAGCATGATGGCTGAAAAAATACAAGCAGGTTCTTTTCTTTACTGCTTCTAGTCTTTGTTGTTGTTGTTGTCGTTGTTGTTGTTACTAAGACTGTCAACATCGGGACATGCCACCAGTTAGAATTGATTCCCGATTTAAAATCAATACTTTTTTAGTACCATTACCCAGCAGGCACCAGACGTTGAAACAACGTTGATGAGTTCTTCAAAGAGGTCCTGATGTTGAGGAACTCAAACATAATGTTGAAACAACATGCTTTTTCTCAACGTTTAATCAATGTTGGGCTCTAACGTTGATTTGTTGTTGAAATGTGGTCATTTTCCAACCAAAATTTTACAACATTGAAACAACATGCTTTTTGACGACGTTTTAATTAATGTTGGCTTCTGACGTTGATTTGGCATTGAAATGTGGTCATTTTCCAACCGATATTCAACAACACAAATACAACATTGAAACATCTGTTTTGACAACGTTTAATCAATGTTGGGTTTTTAAGTTGATTTGACCATTGAAATGTGGTCATTTCCCAACTAATATTCAATAATACAAATACTACTTTGAAACATGTTTTTTAACGACGTTTTAATCAATGTTGGGTTCTAACGTTGATTTGACATTGAAATTTGATCATTTTCCAACCAAAATTCTACAAATACAACATTGAAACAACATGCTTTTTGACAACGTTTAATCAATGTTGGGTTGTGACGTTTATTTTGACATTGAAATTTGGTCATTTCCCAACCAATATTCTTCAACACAAATACAACATTGAAACAACATGCTTTTTGACGACGTTTTAATTAATGTTGGCTTCTGACGTTGATTTGACATTGAAATGTGGTCATTTTCCAACCAAAATTCTACAACACAAATACAACATTGAAACATCTGTTTTGACAACGTTTAATCAATGTTGGGTTTTTAAGTTGATTTGACCATTGAAATTTGGTCATTTCCCAACCAATATTCAATAATACAAATACTACTTTGAAACATGTTTTTTAACGACGTTTTAATCAATGTTGGGCTCTAATGTTGATTTGACATTGAAATTTGGTCATTTCACAACCAATATTCTTCAACACAAATACAACGTTGAAACAACATTCTTTTTGACGTTGATTTGACATTGAATTTTGTTATTTTCCGGCCAATATTCTACAACACAAATACAACGTTGAAACAACATAGTTTTTGACAACGTTTAATCAATGTTGGGTTGTGACGTTCATTTGACCATTTAAATGTGGTCATTTTCCAATGATCCATCCATCCATTTTTTACCGCCTATTCCTTTTGGGGTCACGGGGGCCGCTGTTGCCTATCTCAGCTACAATCAGGCGCAAGGCGGAGTACACCCTGGACAAGTCGCCACCTCATCGCAACATTTTCCAACCAAAATTCTACAAATACAACATTGAAAAAACATGCTCTTTACGACGTTTAATCAATGTTGGGTTGTGACCTTGATTTGACATTGAAATTTGGTCCTTTTCCAACCAAAATTCTACAAATATAACGCTGAAACAACATGCTTTTTACGCCGTTTAATCAATGTTGGGTTGTGACGTTGATTCGACATTGAAATTTGGTCATTTTCCAACCAAAATTCTACAAATACAACATTGAAACAACATGCTTTTTGACAATGTTTCATCAATGTTGGGTTTTTAAGTTGATTTGCACATTGAAATGTGGTCATTTTCAACCAAAATTCTACAACACAAATACAACGCTGAAACAACATGCTTTCTAACGTTTAATCAAAGTTGGGTTCTAACGTTGATTTGACATTGAAATTTGATCATTTTCCAACCAAAATTCTACAAATACAACATTGAAACAACATGCTTTTTGACAACGTTTAATCAATGTTGGGTTCTGACGTTGATTTGACCATTGAAATTTGGTCATTTCACAACCAATATTCTACAACGCTGAAACAACATGCTTTTTGTTGATATTTAATCAATGTTGGGTTGTGACATTGATTTGACACTGAAATTCGGTCATTTTCCAACCAAAATTCTACAACACAAATACAACGTTGAAACAACATCCTTTTTGACAACGTTTCATCAATGTCGGGTTTTTAAGTTGATTTGACATTGAAATTTGGTCATTTTCCAACCAAAATTCTACAAATACAACATTGAAACAACATGCTTTTTGACAACGTTTCATCAATGTCGGGTTTTTAAGTTGATTTGACATTGAAATTTGGTCATTTTCCAACCAAAATTCTACAAATACAACATTGAAACAACATGCTTTTTGACAGCGTTTAATCAATGTTGGGTTGTGACGTTGAATTGACATTGAAATTTGGTCATTTCACAACCAATATTCTTCAACACAAATACAACGTTGAAACAAAATTCTTTTTGACGTTGATTTGACATTGAATTTTGGTTATTTTTCAGCCAATATTCTACAACACAAATACAACGTTGAAACAACATAGTTTTTGACAAAGTTTAATCAATTTTGAATTCTGACGTTATTTGACCATTGTAATGTGGTCATTTTCCAATCATCCATCCATCCATTTTCTACCGCCTATTCCTTTTGGGGCCGCGGGGGCCGCTGTTGCCTATCTCAGCTACAATCGGGCGGAAGGCGGAGTACACCCTGGACAAGTCGCCACCTCATCACAGCATTTTTCAACCAAAATTCTACAAATACACCATTGAAACAACATGCTCTTTACGACGTTTAATCAATGTTGGGTTGTGACCTTGATTTGACATTGAAATTTGGTCATTTTCCAATCAAAATTTTACAAATACAACATTGAAACAACTTGCTTTTTGACAACGTTTAATCAATGTTGGGTTGTGACGTTGATTTGACATTGAAATTTGGTCATTTTCCAACCGATATTCTACAACACTAATACAACGTTGAAACAACATGCTTTTTGTTGATATTAAATCAATGTCAAGTTGTGACTTTGATTTGACATTTAATTTTGTTCTTTTTTCAACTAATATTCTCCAACTGAAACCTAACATTGAAACAACATTCTTTTTGACGACATTAAATCAATGTTGGGTTGATGTGAACATTGAATTTTGGTTATTTCCTCATCAATATTCTACAACATAAATACAACGTTGAAACAACATGCTTTTTAACATTTAATCACAGTTGGGTTCTGACATTGATTTGACATTGAAATTTGGTCATTTTCCAACCAATATTCTACAACTGACACCTAATGTTGAAACAACATCCTTTTGGACAACATTTAATCAATGTTGGGTTCTGACGTTGATTAGAACATTGAAATGTGGTCATTTTCCAACCAAAATGCTACAAATACAACATTGAAACGAAAATGTGTCCATTCTCCCTTTTCTGTCTACACACCGTGTCTGCTTGTAAGTACTCAGTGTGTGTGCGCTGCCCAACATGCTCCACTGCTGTGACTTTGTATTGGATGTGTTGCCCTGCAGGAGCAATCTTCCCATTGGCTAATTTAGTGTCAGATAATCCCGGTCATGTTGGCCACATGAACGCTTGATCAGCTTGCTGAGATTTACTAAGACCCCCCTCGACCTTTTAAACCCACCTTGACCCTGTCATGCCCGCACAAAAGCTTCCCGCTGTTGGGCCAACTCTCGCCACATTTCTCAGGCTCCCAGAGGTTTAGTCCGGGGACGTCCCAGCATGCCGCGGGAGCAGAGCGGGCCAAGGAAGCCAGAAGTCTTGGCTTTTCACCTTCTTTACTCGTCAAATACCCAATTTCCATGAAGGTGACTAATTAGTCATTAAGTAGACGGATTGTTTGATTAGTTTCACAAAGTGAAGATGACTTTTTGTGGGCTCAGAAGCTAAAACCATCAGCCTGGAGGTTGGGTCTTGTGTCCGTTTGTCCAAACTCCTCCATAGAACAGGAGCACTCAGTGTTTTTAGGGATTTGCTGATAAAGAAGGTGTCCCCCAAGTTCTGAGTTGAACCCTGGTATGGCGTAAATCAGCGGTGTTCAAACTACGGCCCGTCAGAATCTCCAATTTTGGTTCCGCGAGGACGTCATTCGTCCAATAAAGCGTTACGCTCTACTTTCAAACTGATTTCAAACACCAATAGAACTCTGAAGGCTACAGTTTTGCTCCCTCATGGTGCAAAATGCGAGTAAATCACACCAACGACCCTCGGATGTATTTTTGGAAATAGTAGCACAGCATTTACCTGTATGACACAATCCAGACAACCTTCTCTTGTCATGGCACACACAAACAACAATTCTAACATAACTTTGTGGATATTACCAAAAAAACAACATCCAAACACCATGAAAAAAATCTAAATGGCAGCCGTTTAAATCCGTTTGAGTGCATGATGGGAAAAATGCAAAATAGTCTCCACACTTACCCGCGTTTGCTGCATTTTAGATATTTTTCATTGATTACAAAACTTAAATATGGTCGTCACGGAAATAAACAATGTAGGAGTCGAACTTACACATACTCTTAATATCCAATTATATTATTTAGGGCTGGGCAACGATTAAACATTTTAATCAAAGTTAATCGCACTATTTCTCCGATTAATCGCGATTAACTGCATTGTATACCCAAAGCCCAATAATGAATTCAAAAGTAGTGTGTAGTGCACCTTTATTGGAATATTCTCCCACATGAACAAAAGCGCCAAAACATTTGTTGTGCAAACACAATTTAAATCAGTCCTTGTTAAACAGTAGCAGTTAAATAGCATATTTGATGAAAATCAACTCCAAAAATGTCAATACAAACATTTAAGCTTATTGCCACTGCCAGGGTATTTAAGTTATCCTGTTTGTTATGGAAAATAAATATAATCTACATACAAATCTCTGAACCACAATCATAACATCTGAACAGGCAATTTCTGAGGTAACAGCAGAAACATTTTTTCGATCAGGGATCTTATGTTTAAAAAACCTATATTATAGGTAGTGGGCTGTTTTAGGGAATTTTGGATCAAATTATCCGTAGTAGCAATATTAATAATGTTGTGTTTATTCTGCGTAGTGCACTTAAAATAATTATGACCATATCTAGGAATTGATATGATGGGAATTTTCCGATTGTTTGCTTGGTGCTTTGATAAACTGAAGGCATCATATACATGGTACTATATTGTGATGTTATGAGCCAGGGATTAAAAGAACTACCCTACCCAGCATGCAACAGGAGTGACGAGCATGCTAGGTTGTGTCGCCATGACGGCATCTTGTATGTTGTGATATGCACGCTCTGAAAGTAAACGTTAAGAACTTAGCCAACACTCCTGGTCTGCATTATTCATAAATAGACAGACAACACATATACTCCGCTGCTTCACAGGCCGCTGGATGTAGCCGGCAAAGTATTCCATGCTAGCTAGCCGGTCTAGCAAGCACGCCTCATTCAGTCCAAAACGGCCCGATCTATCCACATCCAGAATTGTCTGGCGGTCATAAGTGATCCCGGAGTGACCACGCTGTAAGCCAGCCATGAAATTTGCAGAATTGTCCGGTATTTTTGCCAAATGTTCCATCTTTACCAGAGCCTCTCCACGCCGGCCACGCCATCTTGTTACAAAAAGGCGTTAACAAAATAAAAGCATGTAAACATGTGCAATAAAATAATTGTCGGCGTTAATAGATTGATGAGTTAACTCATAATTAACGCATTAATTTGCCCACCCCTAATCAGAGGTGGGTAGTAACGCGCTACATTTACTCCCTTACATCTGCTTGAGTAACTTTTGGGATAAATTGTACTTCTAAGAGTAGTTTTTATGCAACATACTTTTACTTTTACTTGAGTAAATTTATAGAGAAGAAACGCTACTTTTACTCCGCTCCATTTATCTGCAATCAGGTCGCTACTCGCTACTTTTTTTTTTTTATCGATCTGTTAATGCACGCTTTGTTTGTTTTGATTTTGTCAGACACACATTCAAAGTAGGATCTACGCATGCCTGCGTTTCACCAATCAAATGCAGTCACTGGTGACGTTGGACCAATCAAACAGAGCCAGGTGGTCACGTGACCGTCACACGTAGAACCCGACATGTTGAAAAACTTATTGGGGTGTTACCATTTAGTGGTCAACTGTATGGATTATGTACTGTAACTGTGCAATCTACTAATAAAAGTATCAATCAATCAATCAAAAGTGTAAAGGAAAAAAGACACTTTTTATTTCAACCGTACTTCCCGTCAAAAGCCTAAAGACTGATCGCACAGTTCCTGTCTTCACAATAAAAGCGCAGCTCCATCGCGCCTGCGCTAAACAAAATAAGAGTCTCCCAAAGCCAGCGCAAACAAACTAGCAAGCTACGGAGTTTGCCGCCAATGTATTTCTTTTAAAGTGTATAAAAACAAATATGGAAGCTGGACAAATAAGATGCCAAAAACCAACGACTTTCATGTGGTATTAGACAGGAAGGAGGAACTTTTCTTCTCCATTTGAAAACGTGGACGTTATCAGCACTATACTGTCTGATTCCAATCAATGCAAGTCATCAGAATCAGGTAATACACCAACTTATATTCTTGTCTTCATGAAAGATAGGAATCTATGTGTTAAACATGCATGTATATTCATTAAAACACCTTTAACATGTCAACAAAAACGGCAAAATAAATAAATATAAATTATATACTGTATATATAAATGTATGTATACATATATATGATATGTGTGTATGTATATGTATATATATATATATATGATATGTGTGTATATGTATATATGAGGTAGATCACCTCAACTTGGTCATTTATTAAGTAATTGATTAACGTCGAAAAACTTATTGGGGTGTTACCATTTAGTGGTCAATTGTACGGAATATGTACTGTACTTTGCAATCTACTAATAAAAGTATCAATCAATCAATCAATGCCTACTGAGCCTATGGTGCTGTTAAGTTATTGTGGCCCAATTTGCCTTAATTTTTATTTTATTTTAATGTACTATTATTTAATATATAATATTGTTTTAGTTGCTTAAGAGATAGTCCTGGCTCTGAATTTGCTCATTGCTATTTTTATGTTTTTGTGCATTATTTGTTGCCGTAATCAGGTTACTCATCAGTTACTCAGTACTTGAGTAGTTTTTTCACAACATATTTTTTACTTTTACTCAAGTAAATATTTGGGTGACTACTCCTTACTTTTACTTGAGTAATAAATCTCTAAAGTAACAGTACTCTTACTTGAGTACAATTTCTGGCTACTCTACCCACCTCTGCCCCTAATATTATTATACATACACACATACAGTATATCTACATATATACATACATACACACCGAGTCATAGCAAAGACTATAAAAATGGGGCCGATTACTTCCCTGCTTGGCACTCAGCATCAAGGGGGGCTAAATCACCAAAAATGATTCCCGAGCGTAGCCACCGCTCGCTGCTCACTGCTCCCCTCACTTCCCAGGGGTTGTGAACATGGGGATGGCTCAAATGCAGAGGGTAATTTCACCATGTGTGTGACTATATATATATTTATATATATATATATATATATATATATATATATATATATATATTGACATACAGGTAATCAAGGGGGGGGGGGGGGGGGGGTGATGGGAGAAAAAAATTGAAGATTAAAATAAAATAAAATAAAAATAAAAAATCGGCAAATGCATATATATATATATATATATATATATATATATATAGTTTCTTTACATGCAGTCAGCTTTCGGTTTCCGGCCAAATTTTTTACCCCATTGCGGCCCCCAGGTTAAAAGGTCTGGACCCCCCTGGCGTAAACACCACTATGCTAAAATGAAAAGAATAAAAATCCACATTTTCTACTGAATAATTTCTTGAATGTGTGCCAAAGTCCAGCAGGGATGTTGAGCCAGCGAGGCAAACAGGGTGGTCCACATGAAGAGAGTTCCCACTCACCAGTCCTCCAGCGCTTCAGCGGCTTGAAGCGGGATTTGCCGGGACCGCTCACACCTGGACCTGGTGACCCGTCCACGGGTGTGGACGTGCTGACTACGGTGGCCGGGGTCTGGTCCCATGCGGCTGTCCCAGGTAGGTCTGAGGGTGTGGGTGCAGGAGCAGAGGTGCTCCTGGGACTTGCCCAGATGAAAGTCCACCACTGAGCGTGTACACATGTGGACCACAGCAGCAAGAGAACCAGAGTGACACCCAGACTTGCCATTCTTCTCTCCTCCAGGGAACACAAGTCAGACCTCCTCCAAGTCCTTTATCCCTCTTCTCTCCTGGAGT
>NC_084638.1:6542477-6544977 GCF_033978795.1 Nerophis ophidion
GGTAACACCCCAATAAGTTGCACGTTAATCAATTCATGGTACAAATATATATTATCAACATAATACAGTCATCACACAAGTTAATCATCATAGTATGTACATTGAATTATTTACATTATTTACAATCGGGGGGTGGGATGAGGAGCTTTGGTCGATATCAGCACTTCAGTCATCAACATTTGCAAGAAATGGACATTGAAACAGTGTAGGTCTTACTTAGTAGGATATGTACAGCCAGCAGAGAACATAGTGAGTTCAGATAGCATAAGAACAAGTATATACATTAGAAATACATTTGATTATTTACATTAGGTTATTTACAATCCGGGAAGATGGGATGTGTATGGAGGAGGGTATTAAGGTTGAAGTTGCCTGGAAGTGTGGTGCATGTACAGTAGATGGCAGTATTGTCCTGTTTAAGAGTGTCACAACATTGCTGTGTACGGCAGACGAACTGCTTTACGGTAGACGAAAACGTGACTGCTGTTGTTGTGTGTTGTTACCGGGCTTGGAGGACGTTATTGAAACTGCCTAACAATAAACCCACATAAGAAACCAAGAACTCGCTCTCAATCACTCTACAGTTATAACGTCATTGGGATGGCATGTTGTTTATATTGTCGGAAAGCGGACGTGAAAACAGGCTGTCCTCACTCTGAATTTCGGGAGATTTTCGGGAGTCTCCCAGAAAATCTGCTAGGGTTGGCAAGTATGATTATACGTTTGATTATTTTTATGTCTATTTGTTTTATGCTCCCCCCGCCCCCCCTCTAAAAAAAAATCAGTTTTAAATGGAAAAAACACAAAATATACAATATTTTATACAAATATACAATATTTTCCCCCAAAATACTTAAGTGTAATATTTGATGTCAAGTAATTAAAACCTTGAATAGGTTTAATTATTCAAAATATTAATTTTAATTTGTTAGTATTTTTTGGGGAAATTACCATTTCCAAATAGCATAAAAAAAACACTAAAATGCTCAATGATCCAAGTCCCTCTCACTGAAAAATTGTTAAAATAAGTGAAATAATTTTATTTATTTTTTTACTTTCAACACTTAAGTTTCTAGATGAACTTAAGAGCTATCTGTTGATTCCACATTATTATGTCTGTTTTATGCTTAAACAAAAAAAAAATGTTTTGTGTTAAATGGAAAACACACAAAATATACAATATTTTCCCCCAAAATATTTAAGTTTAATATTTGATGTGAAGTAATTAAAGCCTTAGATAAGTTTAATAATTCACAACATTAATTTTCATTTGTGAGTATTTTTTTAACAATTACCTATTTGAAAAAAATAATAATAACAAACCTTTTCAAGGATCCAAGTGTCACTTACTAAAAAATTGTTAAAATAAGTAAAATATATATATTTTTTTACTTTCAACACTTAAGTCTCTAGATCAACTTCATATCTATCTGTTGATTACACATATTATTTTTGTCTGTTTTATGCCCCCCCCCCCCAAAAAAAATCTGTTTAAATGGAAAAAACACAAAATATACAATATTTTCCCCCAAAATACCCAAGTGTAATATTTGATGTGAAGTAATTAAAGCCTAAATAGGTTTAATATTTCATAACATTCATTTTCATTTGTTACTATTTATTTTAGCAATGACCATTTGGGGAAAAAAAACATAAATTCTCAAGCATCCAAGTCTCACTTACTAAAAAATTGTTAAAATACATGAAATAAAAAGTGTTGTTTTTTTACTTTCAACAGTTAAGTCTCTAGATCAACTTCAGAGCTATTTGTTGACTGCACATATTATTATTATGTCAGTTTTATGCTCCCCCCCCCCCCCCCAAAAAAATAATATCAGTTTTAAATTTAAAAACACACAAAATATACAATGTTTTCCACCAAAAAACTTAAGTGTAATATTTGATGTCAAGTAATTAAAACCTTGAATAGGTTTAATAATTCCATCCATCCATCCATTTTCTACCGCTTATTCCCTTTCGGGGTCGCGGGGCGCTGGCGCCTATCTCAGCTACAATCGGGCGGAAGTTTAATTTGTTACTATTTTTGGGGGAATAAAACCATTTTGAAATAACTTTAAAAAAAACACTAAAATGCTCAAAGATCCAAGTCCCTCTCACTGAAAAATTGTTAAAATAAGTGAAATATATATATATATATTTTTTTTTTACTTTCAACACTTAAGTTTCTAGATGAACTTAAGAGCTATCTGTTGATTCCACATTATTATGTCTGTTTTATGCTTAAACAAAAAAAATGTTTTGTGTTAAATGGAAAACACACAAAATATACAATATTTTCCCCCAAAATACTTAAGTGTAATATTTGATGTGAAGTAATTAAAGCCTTAGATAAGTTTAATAATTCACAACATTTGTTTTCATTTGTGAGTATTTTTTTTTAACAATTAGATAGTACTTTATTTATTCCGTCAGGAGAGTTCCTTCAGGAAAATTGTTATGACCTATTTGAAAAAAAAAATAATAATAATAACAAACATTT
>NC_084638.1:6549977-6639977 GCF_033978795.1 Nerophis ophidion
TGACACATGCTAACTTTTAGCATGCAACTGTTATCATGTTAGCATGCTATATTTTTCAGCTAATTTTACAGGTTTTTTTGCTAATTCCGCAGCAATACATTTTAGAGTCATATATTTTGGTATGTGACACAGGCTAACTGTTAGTATGCTAACGTTAGCATGCTAACCTTTTAGATAGTTTTCCAACCGTTTACCCCATAGTCATACAACTTTTTACTTGTCTTATGCTATATAAAAGAATGCAGACGTTAGAATGGTTACATTGGCATGCTAGTGTTTTTTTTAGCCATTTTCACTGAAAACCTGGTACCTGACACATGCTAACTTTTAGCATGCAACCGTTATGTTAGAATGCTATATTTTTCTGCTAATTTTACAGGTTTTTTTGCTAATTCTGCAGCAATACGTCTAAAAGTCATATACTTTGGTATGTGACACAGGCTAACTGTTAGCATGCTAACGTTAGCATGCTAACCTTTTAGATAGTTTTCCAACCGTTTACACCATAGTCATACAACTTTTTACTTGTCTTATGCTATATAATAGAATGCAAACGTTATATTGTTAACATTGGCATGCTAGTGTTTTTTTGCCATTTTCACTGAAAACCTGGTACCTGACAAATGCTAACTTTTAGTATGCTACTGTTATCATGTTAGCATGCTATAGTTTCCAGCTAATTTTTTGCTAATTCAGAAGCCATATACCTTAGAGTCATATACTTTGGTATGTGATACATGCTAACTGTCAATATGCTTACATTAGCAAGCTAATACTTTAGCTAATTTTGCAACCATTTACCCCAGAGTCATACAACTTTTTACTTGTCTTATGCTATATAATAGAATGCAGACGTTAAAATGGTAACATTGGCATGCTGGTGTTTTTTAGCCATTTTCACTGAAAACCTGGTACCTGACAAATGCTAACTTTTAGTATGCTACTGTTATCATGTTATCATGCTATATTTTTCAGCTAATTTTACTGGTTTTTTGCTAATTCCGCATCAATACACCTTGGATTCATATACTTTGGTATGTGACACAGGCTAACTGTTAGTATGCTAACATTAGCATGCTAACCTTTGAGATAGTTTTCCAACCGTTGACCCCATAGTCATACAACTTTTTACTTGTCTTATGCTATATAATAGAATGCAGACGTTAGAATGGTAACATTGGCATGCTAGTGTTTTTTTTAATCATTTTCACTGAAAACCTGGTAACTGACAAATGCTAACTTTTAGTATGCTACTGTTATCATGTTAGCATGCTGTAGTTTCCAGCTAATTTTTTGCTAATTCCGAAGCCATATACCTTAGAGTCATATACTTTGGTATGTGACACATGCTAACTGTCAATATGCTTACATTAGCAAGCTAATACTTTAGCTAATTTTGCAACCATTTACCCCAGAGTCATACAACTTTTTACTTGTCTTATGCTATATGATAGAATGCAGACGTTAGAATGGTAACATTGGCATGCTACTGTTTTTTTTAGCCATTTTCACTGAAAACCTGGTACCTGACAAATGCTAACTTTTAGTATGCTACTGTTATCATGTTAGCATGCTATAGTTTCCAGCTAATTTTACAGTTTTTTTGCTAATTCCGAAGCCATATACCTTAGAGTCATATACTTTGGTATGTGACACATGCTACCTGTCAATATGCTTACATTAGCATGCTAATATTTTAGCTAATTTTGCAACCATTTACCCCAGAGTCATACAACTTTTTACTTGACTTATACTATTTAATAGAATGCAAATTTGAGAATGCTAACATTGGCATGCTAGCTTCTTTTTTTTTTTGACATTTTCCATGAAAACCTGGTACCTAACTCATGCTAAATAAAAAATAGAAAAAAAGTGTACTACCGCCTGAACCGTAAACATGTGAGAGTGAGGTACAAAGGTCAACAGAGAAGACCTGTTCTCAGGTGGTGGTATGGTTGTCGCTCTCTCTGACACACACACACACACACACACACACACATACACACACACACACACACATGCACAGAGAGTAGCCATTAATCAATGAAGGCAGTGTTAAAAGTCAGCTTTTCTCATGCACTTCCCCCATCTTCCTCACTACTCCTACGGTGTGTTTTCATTTCATATTTCTAAAAGGGGTTGAGGTGCGTTCACAGACTCCTTTTAGTCCTGCAGAGGAAGGAGCGCTCTATCCTGGCGTACATGGGAAAGAAAACACAGGACTGAGAGTGCTGTTTGGCTCTCTAAATGCAGGATTATTATTATTATTACTGCTTTGGAAGACCACATGCCAAAATAATAACATCTAAAACACATTTTTACAAATGTCATAGAAATGTGGGGAAAAAGACAGAAATTTTGAGTAAGGGTGGGTACCTTTTTAGATGCCGGTAGGGCATCTATACCAACGGTACGAATTCCTGGTACTTGTGTGTGTGTTCATGTGTTATTACGTTTAAGAAATACTATCATTATTTTTATTTAACAGTGAATTATGACGATTGTTCTGTCCGGCTGTTATATCTTCTTTTCTGATGACATTTCTTAGTCTCATTTGCAAGTATTACACAGTAGACTATGCACGCAGTTGCAGTTCCAAGACGTTAGATGGCAGTATTGTGTCAGAGTAGTCCTCATCTTTTGGTGTGCCGTGCACCGTGTCCAATATAGCAGAAAAAAAACGTCCAAACACCGTAACAAACATTTTAAATAAATCCAATGCAAGATGGGAAAAATGCCAAACACTCTCTCCACATTTATCCATGTTTGGCACGTTGATCACAGAAGTAGACAAGACAGGAGTAATTATATATACATTTGATATTAATATAATATTTACGCACAAAGTGGTAGACATAAGATCGCAGTACTGTGTTTGCTATCTACGTATGTTGCCTAACTAGGAAGTGGCTTTTTCCAGGAAGCTTGTGTTGCGCCCTACAAAGTGTTTGTGTAGTGGAGAATTCCTGTCCTAGGCTTAGCTTTACACTGAATGCATTGGGAGGGACACGACATAAGAGGTGGGGCGGTATAGCTCGGTTGGTAGAGTGGCCGTGCTAGCAACTTGAGGGTTGCAGGTTCAATTCCCGCTTCCGCCAACCTAGTCACTGCCGTTGTGTCCTTGGGCAAGACTCTTTACCCACCTGCTCCCAGTGCCACCCACACTGGTTTGAATGTAATTTAGATATTGGGTTTCACTATGTAAAGTGCTTTGAGTCGCTAGAGAAAAAGCGCTATATAAATATAATTCACTTCACTTCACCCTGACCAAATGCTAGTTCTGTTGTGGGGTGATATTTGAACATTGGACAGTTACATAAGTTGTTATGCTACAATCAAGCCATCAGGGAGCATATAAATAAGAAGGGAAGACCAAGCCTGATGTGCGCTCTTTTTAATTCCTTCAGGAGGGTTCACCATCTTTCGTCGGTAATCATATCGATTCAATCCAACTTTGTACCATCTGATTATGAGTAAATAAACTCCTGTAACAAATTCTCTATTGTTCCTGTTTAAGATTCGGACTTTTCTACTACATAAAATTGGCGTCACAAACAGGGTGACTTTTCATCCACATTTGTACTGTAGGTATTGTGCTTACCACACACCGGCCGTCTGATTGAAACACTCATCGTAGATTTGCTTTTCAGGACCACATTTGGAGGTGTGCAGTCCTGGGTTCAAATCCAGGCTCGGGATCTTTCTGTGTGGGGTTCGCATGTTCTCCCCGTGAATGCGTGGGTTCCCTCCGGGTACTCCGGCTTCCTCCCACTTCCAAAGACATGCACCTGGGGATAGGCCCCTCCCACTTCCAAAGACATGCACCTGGGGATAGGTTGATTGGCAACACTAAAATGGTCCCTAGTGTGTGAATGTTGTCTGTCTATCTGTGTTGGTCCTGTGATGAGGTGGCCACTTGTCCAGGGTGTACCCCGCCTTCCGCCCGATTGTAGCTGAGATAGGCGCCAGCGCCCCCCGCGACCCCAAAAGGGAATAAGCGGTAGAAAATGGATGGGCATTTGGAGGTGTGGAAGTGGCCATGTAAATTCGCTAATGCTAACATTAGCCTGTCAATAGCAAATCCATTGTAAATTAGCTTCAAGCGAGCGGTGCCTTACTTTACTTTGTCGGTGTTGAAAATGGCAACATTATGTAGAAGTTGTTCTACTGAGTCTGCTTGACTTATTGTTTCCTCCAGCCGGTGTTTAGTCTGTTAGCGTGACGTGCAACAAAGCTATCAGTTTGATTCGATGTGATAAACCTATAGAAGCACAGAGTTCGGTACAAGCAGAGTGAAGATGAAGCAATGCATTGTTTGGGCCCGGAGGTCAGAGGTCGCCATGTGCAGAGGAATTGTTTCCATGACATCAAGTGTCCCGGACTTACTCCTCTCACCCCCCATGTAGCACACATAGTGGGACTATCTTCTTCTCGGTGACAACATAGTTACTGTGTGCATGGAACCCAAACACAACAGAAATCTATATATATATTAATATATATACTTATATACACACATGTACAGTGCTGGTCAAAAGTGTACGTACACGTGTAAAGAACATGATGTCATACCTGTCTGGAGTTTCCAATCATTATTATTTTGTTGTGATGTAGTGATTGGAGCACAAAAAACATTCATGAAGTTTGTTTGTTTTATCAATTTATTATGGCTCTACTGAAAATGTAAACATTTGCTTACATGTCCCTTGGCAAGTTTACCTGCAATAAGGTGCTTTTGGTAGCCATCCACAAGCTTCTGATGACATTTTTTCACCACTAAATTGCTGCAGTTCAGCTAAATGTGTTGCTTTTCTCACATGGACTTGTTTCTTCAGCATTGTCCACACCTTTAAGTCAGGACTTTGGGAAGGCCGTTCTGTAACCTTCATTATAGCCATTCCTTGACCACTTTTGAGGTCAAGATGTGAGGAGCCCTACAACCCGTGATGTCACCCGCACATCGTCTGCTACTTCCGGTACAGGCAAAGCTTTTTTTATTAGCAACCAAAAGTTGCAAACTTTATCGTGGATGTTCTCTACTAAATCCTTTCAGCAAAAATATGGCAATATGGCGAAATGATGAAGTATGACACATAGAACGGAGCTGCTATCCCCCTTTAAATAAGAACAACTCATTTCAGTAGGCCTTGAAGTGTCTTTTACTTTTCATCTATTATTTATTTAACTTATTATTCAATGTTTTTAGTTGTATTTTATCAGATAAAATACATTGCAACACATGCCAATACGGCCGGTTTAGTTTACTAAATTATCCTGTTCATCTGGGATGATGATTTTAGCTTGTCCTGAACAATTTGGAGCTAATCTTACCTTTTTTTTATTGACCTATTTACTCTCCATTGGCAGCAAAACAGGCCCAGAGCATAATACTACCACCACCATGGTTGACGGTAGGCCTGGTGTTCCTGGGATTGAAGGCCTCACCTTTTCTCCTCCGAACATATTGCTGGCTATTGTGGCCTAACGGCTCCATTTTTGTTTCATCTGACCTGATACGGACAAAGATAAGACCTTCCATGCTCACATTTTCAGTAGCGACATAATAAATTGATAAAAGAAGCAAACTTCATGAATGTTTTTTGTGAGCAACAAGTATGTGCTCCAATCACTACATCACAACAAAATAAGAATAATTGTAAACTCCAGACAGCCATGACATCATGTTCTTTACACGTGTACGTACTAGGGATGCACCGATTAATCGGTAACCGAATATATTCGGCCGAATATGGCAAAAAAAGCCACATTCGGCCTTCGGTGGAATGAGTTAAAAACAAGGCCGAATAGTGGCGTGTGACGCAAAGACGCAATATTTGGACGCGGTGACGCAATCAACTAACGTGCAGTGTTAAATTTTAATTGTTTTATACATAGTTAGTTTCCTTCTTTTTATTCTGAAGCTGAAGTACTGTTATTGACAAATCTGTTCTGGCCTGGGATGGGTTGTGTACCTGTATAAGTGTATGAGGTTACAAGCACACACTTAATTGAGGTTTAGTGGGGCCTCTGTTGACATTATTAGCCTGTTGTGTAAGCTACCTGTATAAGTGTATGAGGTTACAAGCACACACTTAATTGAGATTTACTTGAGTCTTCTGTTTACATTATTAGCATATCTACTGTGGCTAAGCAGACTTTTGCCAAAAGGACAATAATTCATTTGTTGTGGGTTTATCCACTTTAATGCACTTTATTTTTTAATTTTGGAATGCATGTTTGGTTTGAAGGCCTAATATAAATGAAAAACTGTGCTTTTTTTTGAAAAGCAAAGGCTACTGGAATATTAAAAAATGTCAATATTCAATAAAAATTTACTTTATTTGAAAAACATGTCTAAAAATGTATTCTAGGCTATTTATGCAATATAAAAAAGTTGTGAGAACTGCATTTCTTATTCGGTATTTGGTATTCGGCCTTCGGCCAAGCGCTCAAATTTTATTCGGTTTCGGCTTCGGCCACAAATTTTCATTTCGGTGCATCCCTAGTACGTACACTTTTGACCAGGACTATATATACTAATATAATTATTTATTTGTGTATATATCAGTGTGGGTGCTAGGAATGTTCAAAGTCATAAAAATGGGGTCCCACAATACATTTTTGTAAGCGTTTTGCAAACAAATGATGAATAAATGCATTGTCCTGTTCTAGCTCACATTCTATATTGTGTTTTGGAAAAAGGTTGTCATTAACGTTACTTCATTCATTAAAACAAATATATACAAAAGAAAACACATCCGGAGCGACTTGTGTGCAATTATTAACACATTACCGTAAAATATTAAATATTGTTTATCTCATTCGCGGAAGAGACGAAGAAAATGTCAGCAATGGTCACACACACACACGTCAACCAATAAGAACTCGGCGGGGGAGGGTCGTGGGAGAAGTGCATTATGGGTCATGGGATGCTAACTGCTATATGCTACTGCCGTAGCTATTAAAATGGATCATTTCATGGTTGGCGGCAACTTATAAAAAGTGAGAAGGGCCGAGGAAAAATGGCGTTGAAAAGGAGATCATGTAGTGCAGATTACAAGCTGGATGTAGTCAAATATGCAGCAGAAAAGGACAAGAGGAAGCGGCGCATACCTTTGGAGTTGGGAGAGTTGTTTAGAAGTCACATCCAGGAAGATTTGATGGGATTTATGGATTAGGAGTGAGAGATAGTTTGGTAAAAGTATAGCATGTTCTATATGTTATAGTTATTTGAATGACTCTTACCATAATATGTTAGCTTAACATAGCAGTTGCTTATTTATGCCTCATATAACCTACACTTATTCAGCCTGTTCTTTATTTATCTTAAATTGCCTTTCAAATGTCTATTCTTGCTGTTGGATTTTATCAAATACTTTTCCCCAAAAAATGCGACTTATATATGTTTTTTCCCTGCTTTAATGTGCAATTTCGGCAGGTGCGACTTATACTCCGAAAAATGCGGTACTTTATTTCCATATCACTATTTTTACTGCAACATTAGCCTTTATTCGTTTTACATGATCTAATACTCAACAGTCCGATCTTTTTCCGAGTAATAGTTCGACTTTTTTAATCCTACAATCATAGCTGCTCCGACTATTTTATATATTATACTTCCTTCTCATGGTATGACTTTTTTTGCTTTCTCTTATTTTCCTTTGATTATCCCTTCATTCTTGCAACTCAACATTGTTGTCTTGCAACCTTACCACATTATTATGATATTTTTGACTTGTAAAATGATTACATTTTACAAACAGCACCACTTTTTTTGGTTTCATCGTGACATTGCGACTGTTTTGCAAATGTAATGCTTCATTCTCCACTCTTAATGTATGATTTTTTTTCATACAGGATTGTCGCGTGGTTTATAATTGTTTCCTCTTTTTTCTTCATTATACTGGCATAACCTTACTTTTTTCCCTTAGAACGTCATGTATATTACCATATTTTAAATTGCCTTTCAAATGTCTATTCTTGCTGTCGGCTTTTATCAAATACATTTCCCCCTAAAATGCGACTTATACTCCAGGGCGACTTATATATGTTTTTTTACTTCTTTATTATGCATTTTTGGCAGGTGCGACTTATACTCCAGTGCGACTTATATATGTTTTTTTTCCTTCTTTATTATGCATTTTTGGCAGGTGCAACTTATACTCCAGTGCGTCTTATATATGTTGTTTTCCTTCTTTATTATGCATTTTTGGCAGGTGCAACTTATACTCCAGTGCGTCTTATATATGTTGTTTTCCTTCTTTATTATGCATTTTTGGCAGGTGCAACTTATACTCCAGTGCGTCTTATATATGTTTTTTTCCTTCTTTGTTATGCATTTTCCGCATGTGCGACTTATACTCCAGTGCTACTTATATATGTTTTTTTTCCTTCTTTATTATGCATTTTTGGCAGGTGCGACTTATACTCCAGTGCGTCTTATATATGTTTTTTTCCTTCTTTATTATGCATTTTTGGCAGGTGCAACTTATACTCCAGTGCGTCTTATATATGTTTTTTTTCCTTCTTTATTATGCATTTTTGGCAGGTGCGACTTATACTCCAGTGCGTCTTATATATGTTTTTTTCCTTCTTTATTATGCATTTTTGGCAGGTGCAGCTTATACTCCAGTGCGTCTTATATATGTTTTTTTCCTTCTTTATTATGCATTTTCCGCATGTGCGACTTATACTCCAGTGCTACTTATATGTTTTTTTCCTTCTTTATTATGCATTTTTGGCAGGTGCGACTTATACTCCAGTGCGACTTATATATGTTTTTTTCCTTCTTTATTATGCATTTTTGGCAGGTGCGACTTATACTCCAGTGCGACTTATATATGTTTTTTTCCTTCTTTATTATGCATTTTTGGCAGGTGCGACTTATACTCCAGTGCGACTTATATGTGTTTTTTCCCTTCTTTATTATGCATTTTTGGCAGGTGCGACTTATACTCCAGTGCGACTTATGTTTTTTTCCCTTCTTTATTATGCATTTTTGGCAGGTGCAACTTATACTCCAGTGCGTCTTATATATGTTGTTTCCTTCTTTATTATGCATTTTTGGCAGGTGCAACTTATACTCCAGTGCGTCTTATATATGTTGTTTTCCTTCTTTATTATGCATTTTTGGCAGGTGCAACTTATACTCCAGTGCGTCTTATATATGTTTTTTTCCTTCTTTATTATGCATTTCCGCATGTGCGACTTATACTCCAGTGCTACTTATATATGTTTTTTTCCTTCTTTATTATGCATTTTTGGCAGGTGCGACTTATACTCCAGTGCGACTTATATATGTTGTTTTCCTTCTTTATTATGCGTTTTCGGCAGGTGCGACTTATACTACAGTGCGACTTATATATGTTGTTTTCCTTCTTTATTATGCATTTTCGGCAGGTGCGACTTATACTCCAGTGCGACTTATATGTGTTGTTTTCCTTCTTTATTATGCATTTTCGGCAGGTGCGACTTATACTCCAGTGCGACTTATATATGTTTTTTTCCTTCTTTATTATGCATTTTTGGCAGGTGCGACTTTTACTCCAGTGCGTCTTATATATGTTTTTTTCCTTCTTTATTATGCATTTTCGGCAGGTGAGACTTATACTCCGGAGCGACTTATACTCCGAAAAATGGGGTAAATGTATTCAGTTCTAAACATTCATTCACTTCCTTCTTTTCTCATTGGATCTAAACTTTACCTCTTCCACTAGTTTATTCTATGTTTGTATTTACTAAGTTGTAGGTGTATTTATTTCAGTATAAAAGTATAAAATGTTTTTTGCTTGGGTCATGAAACAATGACAGCAGTGTGCCAGGGCAGACATGCATTATTTATTTCACATCCATCCCTCAATTATAATTTTTTTTTTTTTTTAATGTTGTTTGTTTGTTTTCTGCACTTTTTGTCCCAAAAGTATTTTTTGATGGCAAACACACAAAATATGCAAAATCTTTCACAACAAATATTTTTCAAGTGGAATATTTGATGTTCCGTGCTGGGTTTTTTTTTCGTTTTTTTGGGCGAGTGATACTGGTATCGAAGCAATTAAGTTCATAAGTTGAGACGCTGGATGCACGCAGCAAGAAGTTGAAGCGACACAAGACTTCTTCCTTTTAATTGAAAGAGCTTCTTTGTAGCCCCGGTGGTGACTCACACAATGACCACGATTCACGCTCATCTTTCCTATTGTAACCATGGAAACGGACCCCAACAACGATACAAAAACGCACATTGTGAATTATCTCGAAAAGAAACTAACTTTTCTTCAACAAGGTTCACATCATGGAAAACACCAAACATTTTCCTAATGAGACATTCAAGTTCCCAGCGGACATTTGGACCTCCAGCTTTTTTCTGAAGGGCAAAAATTATGACTAATGTGGAGAAACTGTATATTCATTTGTACTTTAATTTGACAGTTCAGTTAAGGAACATTTATTATTATTATTAATTTAGTCAATGTATTTATTAGAGCACTTTAATCTTATATGAATGTTTTTTTTTCTTCAATTTTTTTACTAGTGCCTTCTTTTTTATTATATTTGATTAGTATTTATTTTTGTAATCAGCCTGACCTAAGCCTTGATAACAATCTTTGTGATTAACGCATGAGAGTAAGATGACTAAATTAGTGTTAATATTTGAGTGGGTCCCCGAGGACAAAAAGGTTAAGCATCCTTGCCCTAGAGCAGTGTTTTTCAACCACTGTACCGCGGCACACTAGTGTGTTGTGAGATGATCCAATTTCACCTATTTGGATTACAAATATTTTTTGCAAACCAGTAATTATAGTCCGCAAATAAGTGTGTGTGTTGCCTAGAGCTCGGCAGAGTAACCGTGTAATACTTTTCCACATCAGTAGGTGGCAGCCGGTAGCTAATTGATTTGTAGATGTCCGAAACAGCGGGAGGCAGTGTGGAGGTAAAAAGGTGTCTACTGCTTAAACCAAAAATAAACAAGGTGAGTGCCCCTACGAAAAGGCATTGAAGCTTAGGGAAGGCTATGCAGAACCAAACTAAAACTGAGCTGTCTACAAAGTAAACAAAAAGAGAATGCTGGACGACAGCAAAGACTTACTGTGGAGCAAAGACGGCGTCCACAATGTACATCTGAACATGACATAACAATCAACAATGTCCCCACAAAAACAACTGAAATAGTCTTGATTGCTAAAGCAAAGTAGATGTGGGAACTATCGCTCAAAAGAAGACATGAAAGTGCTACAGGAAAATACTAAAAAAAGAGAAAATGCCACCAAAATAGGAGGGCAGGACAAGAAGTAAAACATTACACATAGGAAAACAACAATAACGTCCAAATAAGTCAAGGTGGTGACTGTACACCTACTTTGAGACAAGACCTATTCCGGCAACAACTTTTTACTATCAACTGACTTTAGTTTTTTTAATGATTTCGCCTTTTTTCCACGCAAAAAATGTACCTTGGCTCCAAAAAAGTTGAAAAACTCTGCCCTCGATGGTCGCCCAGAAATATATTTCTGAGCTGTGGGCCATATTGCTACTCAGTTGTAAAACACTTTCCTACCACTGGTGGCAGTAATGACAATATCAAACAGAAGAAATCTGGAGCCAAAGTCGCAGAGAAGTGTCTTAAACGCAAAAATAATGACTACAGTGTTGAAGATGTATTTTCATTTGCACTTTAATTTTATTGACAGTTTATTTTAAAAAACAAACATATTTATTAATAATTTTGTTTGTCGGGTTTTGCAGGTGAGGTGACCCCAAGATGCACCAAGTGGGAGGTAGATGGTGAGTAAAATAACATTATTTATGTCTACACAAGGAACACACTCACTGGGGAGCGGGAGGAAAGGACAAAGGGAAGTCTAAAATAAACGCATAAATTCCCTTGCAGGATATTTAGCGTAGCAATCTGCAGGTACAACAGATGGGAGGCTGGCCTATAGAACTGACAGACAACAACAATGAACCAACTAAATCCCAGTCCGTGGAACGCTCTCCCTAACCACCTGAGGGCACCACAGACTGGATATTTTTTTAAAAGGCTTAAAAAACATTATTTAAAAAAAAAAAAGCCTTTTTTAAGATAAATGAATACTAGTTCTAGCTATTAGGCTGTTCTAGTTTTTATTTTTATTATCTTTTTATTTTTTGTTTAATACACTTCAGCTTTTTGAGGTTGTTTGCTCATTGTAAAGTGCTTTTTACAAATACAATCTATTATTATTATTATTAATATTGTTAAATAGGAGACTGATTAGCAACCGTGCTCAGGTGTGTCCAGGTTGCCAAACAAGGACAGGTGTGGGAGCTAGTACTGAGGACAGACAGTGGAAGTGAAAGTACCAAAATAAGAGTACTGGACCGGGAGTAAAACACCACAGAACATGAAGCCAAAACAGTAGTTGTATTATTTTGCTGATTTCTATTAGCATTTAAATAATATTAAATGTATGCAGTATAGTCACTATGTAAAGCGCTTTGAGTCACTTGAGAAAAGCGCTATATAAATATAATTCACTTCACTTCACTTATTTTTCTTATCAGCCTGACCTAAGCCTGTGTTGAATAAATAATAATATTGATGTGATTTAAACATGATTTCATATGATTGTTGTAGTAAACTATAAGTAGGTTAGATGAAATTATTGAACACCAAGAGTAAGATTACTAATTCAGTGTTGATACTTGAGTGGCTCTGTAGTAGAAAAGATGGGCCCCGAACGCCTGCCTTAAGTCAGGGGTTGTAATTTACCTAAAATGCTTTGTGTGAGTCAGTGAAATGATTATTATCATGGCTGATTACAAAAATAATAATCAATCAAACAGTATTTAAATATACATTAAAACAATGCAACACATGGGGTTTTACAGACTAAAGAACATATATATATATATATATATATATATATATATATATACACACATACATACATACATACAATATAAATATATTAAACACTGCAAATTAAGGGACACATAAGTGATGAAAAATAAATGTACATACAGTTACGCAGTGCAGAAATAAATATATTCTAACTAAATAACAAATATGTACACATTTTAATTGTGTGTGTTTATATATATATATATATATATATATATGTATGTATATATATATATATATATGTATGTGTATATATATATTTATATATATATGTATGTGTATGTATATATTTATATATATATATGTATATGTGTGTATATATATATATATATATATGTGAGTATATATATATATATATATTGCTCCACATGCAGTCAACTTTCGTCCCTCTACTCCCTTTTTTTTGCCAAGTATTATATATGTATATATATATGTGTGTATTTATGTACGTGTATATATGTGTATGTATATATTTATGTGTATATTTATATGTATATATGTGTGTATATTTATGTATGTATATATATGTATATGTGTGTATATTTATATATGTATATATGTATATTTGTGTATATTTATTTATATGTATATATGTGTATATATGTATATGTGTGTATATTTATATATATGTATATATATTTATTTATATATGTATGCATATGTATCTATATATGTATGTATATGTATGTATATATGTGTATATATGTATATGTATGTATATGTGAATATATATGTATGTATGTATATGTATATATATGTATGTATATGTGTATATATATGTATGTATGTATGTGTGTATATATATGTATGTATGTATATGTGTATATATATGTATGTATGTATATGTGTATATATATGTATGTTTGTATATGTATATATATATGTATGTATATGTGTGTATGTGTATATATGTGTATATGTATATATGTGTGTATATTTATATATATATATATGTATGTGTGTATATTTATATATATGTATATATATTTATTTATATATATATGTATGTACATGTATCTATATATGTATGTATATGTATGTATATATGTGTATGTATGTGTATGTATGTATATGTGTATATATATGTATGTATATGTATATATATATATGTATATGTATATATATATATATGTATGTGTATATATATGTATGTATGTATATGTATATATATATATATGTATGTGTATATATATGTATGTATGTATATGTATATATGTATGTGTATGTATATATATATATATGTATGTGTATATATATGTATATGTATATGTGTGTATGTGTATATATATGTGTATATGTATATATATATGTATGTGTGTATATTTATATATATGTATATGTGTGTATATATGTATATGTGTGTATATTTACATATATATATATATATATTTATATATATGTATGTATATGTATCTATGTATGTATATATGTGTATATGTATGTATATATGTATATATATATATGTATGTATATGTGTATATATATGTATGTATGTATGTATGTATATATATATATATATACATATATATATACACATGTATATGTATATATACATATATATGTGTATATATATGTATGTGTATGTATATGTATATATGTGTATGTATATGTATATGCATATATATGTGTATGTATATGTGTATGTATATATGTGTATGTATATGTATATATGTGTATGTATATGTATACACATGTATGTGTATGTAAATACATGTATGTGTATATGTATATATATATGTGTATATGTACTATATATATGTGCATATGTATATGTGTATGTATATATGTATGTGTATATGTGTATATATATACACATGTATATGTATATATGTATATGTTTGTGTATATATGTGTATATATATGTGTATATGTATATATATATGTGTATGTATATACATGTATATTTATATACATGTATATATATGTGTGTATGTGTGTATATATATATATATGTGTATATATATATATATATATATATATATACACATGTGTATATATATATATACACACATATATATATGTGTGTATATATATATACACACACATATGTATATATATATGTATATATATGTGTGTGTGTGTGTGTATATATATGTGTGAAAATATATATATATATATGTTCATCCATCCTTCCTTTTTCTACCGCTTATTCCCTTTTGGGGTTTGCATAAGATGAAATTGCAAATTAAATGAAATATTGGATAGTTCTCTTGTTGCCTTATTTGTATTTCTATTAAATGTTTTGGTAGAATTTTATGAAACAAAACCAGTTTTTTTAAAAGTCCCACACAAATAGATCTATCTATGTTAAGGAGAAATGTAGTTAATCATAGAACTGGCACACCAACGTTATTAAAAAAAAGTGTTGATTTGGAATCGAGAATCGTTTTGAATCAAGTGCAACCCAAAAGATTCACAGCCCTTATTTGTGTGTATATTTAAATGTATCTAATCCACATATTATCTTACAACTGCTGCCAGGGAGTTTTTCTTTAATTAAAAAAAAAAAAAAAAAAGGAACTATAGTAGTTTTTTGAACGGCTCTTTGAAACAAAATGACTCCTTAAGCCTTGAAAGAGCCGTGTGGAGCATGCACTCATGCTACAGTATCATGTCATCATAGCACTCTGCACTAGAAAGTCTATTTAAGAAAGAAAACAGCAGTCATTTGCTGTGAAACGATGTTGTGAAACTCATTTTCATGGGCCACTGCTAAACTTCACACCCCCCGCATGACGTCAACATGGCCCGGGAACCTCACTGGACACACAAGTCACAAGTCCTGTAAAGACTGGACACACAAGTCACAAGTCCTGTAAAGGACTTGGAGTACAAAAGCACAGAGCCGTAAAGCCAAGACTTCGTGATAAAGATGAGAGGACACCTGCTGTCTCTCAGCAGGGGGGAGCAGCAAGCAGCATCAGTCCAGGTGTGAAGGTGGAAAAGGGGAAAAGGGGAATGGAGTGTGGTGTCACACTCAGCAGATGGGAATGTCTTCTTTTGGAGATGAAACATGCTTTTCTATTGTCAAATGTTGAATTTGTAATAGTATTTGTCTTCTGTCCAGCCACTCAGGCAAATCACATTGTTGATGTCCATGATCAACATTCGAAAAAACATATTTTTATATATATTTGATGTGTTTTTCAATTCCAATTGTCAGATTATTATTGTTGTTTCTTCAATGTTCTGTTTTTCCAGATAAGTGGTAATGCTAAAAAAAGATGTATAAAACATGGCTTTTGCCAGGTTGATGTCAGTTGGACAGGACACAGTGGTCAGTAGGATACAGGAAGTGGTTAAAAAAAGACGCTGTCTAGGAATATCTCTCTGTTGACGTAAGTATTGGGACAGCAGCCCACACTCTTACCATAAAGTTAGAAGTTCCAGGTCAGTCAGGGTTCATAATACTTGGCTAAAAAAAGGTAGTCAAGGGCCCAATGTTGACCCGCATGTGGAGTAACTATATTATATATATATATATATATATGTATGTATGTATGTATGTATGTATGTATGTATGTATGTATGTGTGTGTGTGTGTGGGAAAAATCACAAGACTACTTCATCTCTACAGAACTGTTTCATGAGGGGTTCCCTCAATCATCAGATGATTGAGGGAACCCCTCATGAAACAGTTCTGTAGAGATGAAGTAGTCTTGTGATTTTTTCCCACACCTACATATTGCGCTCTACCACGGTATCGAGCACTATTCTCTGGATAATCCAATCAAGACATATATATATATATATATATATATATATATATATATATCCATTATTTGTATATAAGTGTACATATGTGTGTATATGTATGTATATATATGTGTGTGTGTGTGTTGTGTGTGTGTGTGTGTGTGTGTGTGTGTGTGTGTGTGTGTGTGTGTGTGTGTGTGTGTATATATGTATATACATATATATATATACACACACACACATATATATATATATATATATATATACATATATATATATACACACACACACATATATACATACATACTCACATATGTATATGTATATATAATATATGAAAGGGACAAGCGGTAGAAAATTGAAGGATTGATTGATTGATTGATACTTTTATTAGAGGATTGCACGGTTCAGTACATATTCCGTACAATTGACCACTAAATGGTAACACCTGAATAAGTTTTTCAACTTGTTTAAGTCGGGGTCCACGTTAATCAATATATATATGTATCCCACCTTGTTTACTTCTGTGACAACCTTCTTAAAGTTTTGTAATCGATCAGAAATATCAAGCAGCTAAAATGTGCCAAACATGGATAAGTGTGGAGAGTGTTTTGCATTTTTCCCAACATGTTTTGTAATAAATGGGTGTAATCATAATTTTTGTCTGATGGTTGGAGGTTTTTCATGATATCTACAAAGTTCAGTGAGCAGGTAGTGTGATGTGTGACCGTGATGTTAGTTGCATTTTTTTTTGTTTTTTGCACCATGACTAGGGGATGT
The DNA here is from genome assembly GCF_033978795.1 of Nerophis ophidion. Lineage (NCBI taxonomy): Eukaryota > Metazoa > Chordata > Actinopteri > Syngnathiformes > Syngnathidae > Nerophis > Nerophis ophidion. The sequence goes on from NC_084638.1 coordinate 6,567,331, forward strand.
TGTTTGGATTGAGTCATATAAGTCATTGTACATTCAAGGATCATTGATCTGATTTACTGACACTTTCCACGAGATGGCAGCAAATCTGGAAGATAATATTAATGTGAAAGCAGTCAATATAATATTAATTGTCTGCTGTCAAATGTTTTGCCTACGTCTCTCAGGGGCTTAACCAGGTCAAGTCAAGCTTGTTTCAGACCCATTTAGTGGGTTTCTGGGTTGGTTATTGACCGTGGTCGTAAAGAAGCACTTCAAACGTGTACGCAGCAGCATGAACGTTACCTTGTGGAAGCTGTGAGGCAGCAAGATGGCGGCCCAGGAGAAGAAGATGCAGGACCAGGGACCACCTGGGGAGACACATCACAAGCCATCTGCTCCCGCTTGGACCACACCTCAAAAATCCGTACGAAGCGAAGTTGGTTGGGAGGACGAAACTTCTTACCCTTGCAGCATGGTGATGGGAAGTGAAGTCCAAGTGTGCAGTGAAGTTGTGTCAGACTTTGTGCTGCCTCAGCCTCACACTCTCTGGCTCCCTCTCTGCAGCACAAAAGCTCTCTCAGTCAGTCTTCAGGCCCACCGAGTTGGGAAATTTGATTCCTTTGGAGAGAAACCCCACCCAGACGCCCCCTTCACTCACTTTTAACCCGTTTCAATTAGGATAAGCCTTCCAATGGGAATGTTGTTAAGCCCTCCAAATGAAGACACTTCACACCCGCCGACCATCAAACATTAAAACAGGAAGCCGTGCCGCCAACTTCATTGGGAATATTTCTTCTGATTTAAGAAGTGCTGCAGACTTGTGGACTTGGTGCACAATTCAAGTTAAAGACCATTTTGAGCTGTATTTAACACAGTATTTTTTATTTAGGACCCATTTCAAACAACCTTTCCCACTCATGGCTTGAATAAACCAACACAAAAAGTCCACAAAAGGACAGAACTTTGTAGATGTTATATAAAAAAAAAATGTCCAAGCACAACACATAATTATTGTTATTACTCCGGTACTCTTGTTCTGTATATTGTACAGTATTTAGTATATTCTACATGGTTGCTTATTGTTTTTATTGAATATTAGTCTGTTTATGTCAATTATTTTAATCTTCATTACTTCTTGTGTAATTTATTTTAATCCCATATTTGTTTCCACTACCACACCTTTAGTTGGAGTCCTTATATACAAATATAATTACAATAAAGTCCACTCTATTCTATAATTCTAAATCACACCTATTTAAATCCCCTGCAATGCATGATGGGAAAATGCAACACTTCTCTGTGTTTGGTGCATTTTATTTGCTTGATATTTTTGATTGATTACTTAATTTTAAGTAGGTTGTCACGGAAGTAAACAACTTTCACATATCCACTTATCATAGTGAGTAGTGATATGTCCATTATATTAATATTATATCCTATATATATTTATATTAGGGTTATGAATGTTTGGCCATCACACATTTCCATTCAGTTCTTGGGGATAACAATGCTATTCAGAATCGATTCTCGATTGAAAATCAATACTTGTTTATTAAGATTGGGTGCCAGTTCTGTGATGAACTACATTCCTCCATGAAATATATAAAAAGCAACAAAAGAGAAATATAACCGTACAGAAAAGAAAAAAAAAATTGTATGCAGGTACAACACTTAAAACATTTAGCATGTCAGTATGTGGAATTAGATAATGGAATGGATTAAATAAAGAAACAAAACAAAGCACTAGTTTGGTCCACGTTAGAAAACTGTTCCAAAATTGTTTATAATTGGGCGGTATAGCTCGGTTGGTAGAGTGGCCGTGCCAGCAACTTGGGGGTTGCAGGTTCGATTCCCACTTCCGCCATCCTAGTCACTGCCGTTGTGTCCTTGAGCAAGACACTTGACCCACCTGCTCCCAGTGCCACCCACACTGGTTTAAATGTAACTTAGCTATTGGGTTTCACTATGTAAAGCGCTTTGAGTCACTAGAGAAAAGCGCTATATAAATATAATTCACTTCACTTCACACTACAAATTAGTGAAGTGAATTATATTTATATAGCGCTTTTCTCTAGTGACTCAAATAGCTTTACATAGTGAAACCCAATAGCTAAGTTACATTTAAAACTGTGTTTAAGGAAGAATTTTAATAAACATTTTAAACTTGATCTTATTCATGCACGAAATAAACATTTCTTCACTATTTATGGAGTACATTGTGTACACATTGGAAACCGGAAGTGACCACCTGAGGGTACCACAGACTGTGGATGCTTTTAAAAAAGGTTTAAAAACCCTTCTTTTTTTTAAAAGGAAAAAGCCTTTTTTTTTTTTTAGATATGCGTGCTAGTTCTAGTTATTTTCATTTATTTATTTTTTAATACACTGTGGCATTCTGATGTTGTTTGCTCAATGTAAAGTGCTTTTTACAAAAAGATATCTATTCTCCTTCTTATTATGAACAAAAGTAGGTAGGTAGGTCTTTATTGTCATTGCAACAAGTACAACGAAACTTTGCTTTCAGCACAAAGCTGTTCAAGATTAGGCAAGATACAGAACAAGAACGCTGATGGTTCGCCATAAGGCGCCCCATAAAAGATGGGAAAAAGGTAAACGCTAGGGAAGGATGAGTAAAAAAAATCCAATCCAGACTGGGCCCCTAAGGGGGGCCCAGTTCGGAGTGAGAAAAAACCTCCATAGCAAAGCACATATACATATTACAACATACATCTCCAGATATCTAGCAACAGAGGGCAGGTAGTTCAAGGTCATGGTGGTAGGCCGAAGCTCTCAGGCGCTGACCATCCATTCATCACCCCTACTGGATTTGCGTCGAGGGCGTTGGATTGGGGGTCAGGGGGGTGTATGTGTGGCGTATATATATTTTTTTGTGTGTGTGTGTGTGTGTGTTTAAGCCCATAGTGTGTCTCTGTTCCGCGGCCTTGATGTATTTGCCGTCTAGTCCAAAATCCACAACAGCAGGTGTGTATCAATGAGAGACAAAAAGGGAGTTTGTTGTGTCTTCCTTGCAGTGATTTTCGGGAGAGTCTCGAAGCCAGGGAAACAATCCAAGTTAAAATGATTTGTATGCGAGTGAAAATAAAATTAGCTTTTCACTCTAAAATGGTCTATGACTGGTCCTCAAAAACTGCGGGGTAGACAGTCCGATGTTACCAAATTGCAGGCCATATTATGTGTTTAACAGACCCAAGGGACCGTCGTGTGTCCAGCAACACCCGGCTCGTCATGACAGCAGGTTCCCCCAAACCCAAGATCGTGTTAATTTTGTTGAGGCCAGTTAAATAGTTGCAATGTTTAGATTTGGAGAGCAGTGCAAAAAGAGGCAACAAGAAAGTTAAGACAAGACAAAACAAAGAAGTAAGCGTGTTAGCAGTTGCTCTGAAATGGAGAAAATGTAGAATGAAACCACTTTTCCAACATGTTGCAAAGACAAGCTGGAGGTGTAGGGAGCCAGTCAGGTTCTGGGGGATATTGTTGTGTTGTGGTTCCAACATGTCCAGACCTGCAAAGTCCACATGAAGCTGCTGACTTCTGTCCACTTGCAAGTCCGTGTTGTGACGTGAACACCCCGTTATTAGCACACACTGGAATGATAATGGCCCCCGAGAAAATGCCTTTCCTCATCCTTTGGCATTTCTTCTCCTCCTTTTGTTTCGCCTCTTGAGTTTCTCCTCCGAGATGAAGGCGTCAGATAAGCAGCTTCCCGGGAGGAAAAAGCCTCTCATGCTGCGGCACAATCGGCACCTCAAAGAGACTGCACTCTTCCCCTCATCGCTTTTTGAGGGCTGATCCAAATACTATGGAGAGGATTTACGTGAGCATGATAGGATTGTTGTTATTGTTACATTTAGACAAAGTGGTGGTCAAAAGTGTACGTACACTTGTAAAGAACATGATGTCATGGCTGTCTTGACTTGCCAATCATTCTTATTTGTTTGTGATGTAGTGATTGGAGCACACACTTGTTGCTCACAAAAAACATTCATGAAGTTTGCTTCTTTTATGAATTTATTATGGCTCTACTGAAAATGTGAGGTGGGTCAAAAGTATACGTACAGCAATGTTAATATTTGCTTACTTACCTGCAACAAGGCACTTTTGGTAACCTTCTGGCAAGCTTGAATTTCTGACAAAATTAGTGCAGTTCAGCTAAATGTGTTGTTTTTCTGACATGGACTTGTTTCTTCAGCATTGTCCACACCTTTAAGTCAGGACCACAGAACTTTCCTCCAGAAGGTCTTATCTTTGTCCATGTGATGTCAGATGAGAGAAAAATTGAGCTGTTTGGCCACAATACCTAGCAATATGTTTTTGAGGAGAAAATCACCATTAGTTTGTTGCTTATTAACATGCTAATTAGTAACATATTGGCTCTTAACCCGTCATTATTAAGTATGTATTAATGGCCTTATTATAACCCAACTCTCTAACCCTAACCAAATAACTCTAAATTAAGTCTTTTTTTACTTGGAATTAGGGCTGCAACAACTACGATGAGGTGGCGACTTGTCCAGGGTGTACCCCGCCTTCCGCCCGATTGTATCTGAGATAGGCGCCAGCGCCCCCCGTGCCCCCTAAAGGGAATAAGCGGTAGAAAATGGATGGATGGACAATTAATCGATTAAAATCGATTATAAAATTAGTTTGCGATTAATTTAGTCATCGATTCGTTGGATCTATGCTATGTGCATGTGCGGAGGCTACTTTTTTTATTTATTTATTTAAAAAATATATATATATATTTTTTAAAGGGGAACATTATCAGCAGACCTAAGTAAGAGTCAATATATACCTTGATGTTGCAGAAAAAAGACCATGTATTTTTTTAACCGATTTCCGAACTCTAAATGGGTGAATTTTGGCGAATTAAACGCCTTTCTGTTGATCCCGCTGAGCGACAACGTCAGAACGTGACGTCACATCGGTACTCAACGCCATTTTTCCCTAGCACATCACACGCATCGAGTCAAGTGAGCTGTGTTATTTTCCGTTTTTTCGACTTTTTTCCGATACCTTGGAGACATCGTGCCTCGTGGGTGTGTTGTCGGAGGGTGTAACAACACCATCGGGGACAGATTCAAGTTGACTTACGTAGAATGTGCATCGATTAGCACGGCATGCTAATCAATCAATCAATCAATCAATGTTTACTTATATAGCCCTAAATCACTAGTGTCTCAAAGGGCTGCACAAACCACCACGACATCCTCGGTAGGCCCACATAAGGGCAAGGAAAACTCACACCCAGTGGGACATCGGTGACAATAATGATCCAGTGGGACGTCTGTGACAATAATGATTATGAGAACCTTAGAGAGGAGGAAAGCAATGGATGTCGAGCGGGTCTAACATGATACTGTGAAAGTTCAATCCACAATGGATCCAACACAGTCGCGAGAGTCCAGTCCAAAGCGGTTCCAACTCAGCAGCGAGAGTCCCGTTCACAGCGGAGCCAGCAGGAAACCATCCCAAGCGGAGGCGGATCAGCAGCGCAGAGATGTCGAGGCGGATCAGCAGCGCAGAGATGTCCCCAGCCGATACACAGGCAAGCAGTACATGGCCACCGGATCGGACCGGACCCCCTCCACAGGGGAGAGTGGGACATAGAAGAAAAAGAAAAGAAACAGCAGATCAACTGGTCTAAAAAGGGAGTCTATTTAAAGGCTACAGTATACAAATGAGTTTTAAGGTGAGACTTAAATGCTTCTACTGAGGTGGCATCTCGAACTGTTACCGGGAGGGCATTCCAGAGTACTGGAGCCCGAACGGAAAACGCTCTATAGCCCGCAGACTTTTTTTGGGCTTTGGGAATCACTAACAAGCCGGAATCCTTTGAACGCAGATTTCTTGCCGGGACATATGGTACAATACAATCGGCGAGATAGGATGGAGCTAGACCGTGTAGTATTTTATACGTAAGTAGTAAAACCTTAAAGTCACATCTTAAGTGCACAGGAAGCCAGTGCAGGTGAGCCAGTACAGGCGTAATGTGATCAAACTTTCTTGTTCTTGTCAAAAGTCTAGCAGCCGCATTTTGTACCAACTGTAATCTTTTAATGCTAGACATGGGGAGACCCGAAAATAATACGTTACAGTAGTCGAGGCGAGACGTAACAAACGCATGGATAATGATCTCAGCGTCTTTAGTGGACAGAATGGAGCGAATTTTAGCGATATTACGGAGATGAAAGAAGGCCGTTTTAGTAACGCTTTTAATGTGTGACTCAAAGGAGAGAGTTGGGTCGAAGATAATACCCAGATTCTTTACCGTGTCGCCTTGTTTAATTGTTTGGTTGTCAAATGTTAGAGTTGTATTATTAAATAGAGTTCGGTGTCTAGCAGGACCGATAATCAGCATTTCCGTTTTTTTGGCATTGAGTTGCAAAAAGTTAGCGGACATCCATTGTTTAATTTCATTAAGACACGCCTCCAGCTGACTACAATCCGGCGTGTTGGTCAGCTTTAGGGGCATGTAGAGTTGGGTGTCATCAGCATAACAGTGAAAGCTAACACCGTATTTGCGTATGATGTCACCTAGCGGCAGCATGTAGATGCTGAAGAGTGCAGGGCCAAGGACCGAACCCTGGGGAACTCCACACGTTACCTTAACGTAGTCCGAGGTCACATTGTTATGGGAGACACACTGCATCCTATCAGTAAGATAAGAGTTAAACCAAGACAGGGCTAAGTCTGACATACCAATTCGTGTTTTGATACGTTCTAATAAAATATTATGATCGACGGTATCGAAAGCAGCGCTAAGATCGAGGAGCAGCAACATAGATGACGCATCAGAATCCATCGTTAGCAATAGATCATTAGTCATTTTTGCGAGGGCTGTCTCCGTCGAGTGATTTGCCCTGAAACCGGATTGAAAGGTTTCACATAGATTGTTAGACGCTAAGTGTTCATTTAACTGCTCCGCAACAATTTTTTCGAGGATTTTTGAAATAAAGGGAAGGTGAGACACCGGTCGGTAGTTTACCATGAGGTCAGGATCGAGGTTAGGTCTTTTAAGAAGAGGATGAATAACCGCTTTTTTGAATGCTAGGGGAACAGTGCCCGAGGAAAGTGATAAGTTTATAATATTTAGCACTGATGGACCTAATAATACAAAGAGCTCCTTGATCAGTTTCCCAGGAAGAGGGTCAAGTAAACATGTTGTTTGTTTTATTCCATTTACACGTTGTAACAATTCCTCTAATGTTATTTCCTCAAAACGAGAGAAACTATTTTGGAGGGCAGTATCCGCCGTATATACAATCGTGTCAGTGTTAATAGAACCCCGTTGTAGCTGGGACGCATTGTCTTTAATCTCCTTTCTAATGACTTCAATTTTCTTACTAAAGAATTGCATAAAGTCATCAGCTGAGTGGGTGGAGCTACTGGAAGGAGTCCCTTGTTGGGTAAGCGATGCTACCGTACTAAACAAAAATTTAGGATCGTTTTTATTACGGTGGATGAGATTTGAGTAATAATTAGCTTTAGCTAAGGTAAGCATGCGTTTATAAGTTATTAAACCATCACTAAATGCTTGATGGTGCACCTCAAGTTTAGTCGTGCGCCATTTGCGTTCCAGCTTTCTGCATAATAATTTCTGAGCTCTAGTTTCTTCTGTAAACCACGGGGTGCGCTTTTTTGGAGCCTTTTTTAACTTTAGCGGTGCTATGTTATCAATGGTTTCGCGCAGGGCGTCGTTAAAGTTGTTAGTGAGGTTATCAATAGAGCCCACATACTTTGGGAATGGTGCCATTACCGAGGGCAGTAGGTCAGCAAGAGTTGTCGTTGTGGCCGTATTAATGTTGCGGCTGCTATAGCAGTTATTATTATTATTAGTTTGACGAACATGCGTCTGAACCTCGAATTTTATAAGGTAATGATCGGACAATACTTTAGTATACGGGAGTATCGTAACTTTGGAAGCGGTGATACCCCTGACAAGCACTAGGTCTATCGTATTACCGTTGCGATGCGTGGGTTCATTTATTATTTGTGTGAGACCACAGCTATCAATTATAGTCTGGAGCGCTACGCACGGTGGGTCCGATGGGGTATTCATATGGATATTAAAGTCCCCCATTATGATTATATTATCGGCGTGTGTCACTAGATCAGCAACGAACTCTGAGAATTCATTGATAAAGTCCGAACAGGGCCCTGGGGGGCGGTAGATAACAGCCAGGTGTAGAGGCAGCGGTGTGACAGACCTCATAGTAAGCACCTCAAACGATTTATATTTATTATTTATGTTAGGACTAAGGTTAAAGTTTTCGTTGTATATTAGTGCGACCCCCCCACCCCTTTTAAGCGGACGGGCAATATGCGCATGTGTAAAGTTAGGAGGACATGCCTCATTTAGCGCAAAAAAGTCGTTTGGTTTAAGCCAGGTTTCACTGAGACCGATGACGTTAAGATTGTTGTCTCTGATAATATCATTAACTAACAACGTTTTGGGAGACAATGATCTTATGTTTAAAAAACCTATATTATAGGTAGTGGGCTGTTTTAGGGAATTTTTGATCAAATTATCCGTAGTAGCAATATTAATAATGTTGTGTTTATTATGCCCAGTGCATTCAGTATAATTACGACCATATCTAGGAATTGATACGACGGGAATGTTCCGATTGTTTGTTTGTTGCTTTGATAAACTGCACGCATCATGGTTAGCCACCTCAGTAACGGGGATTTTCCGATTGTTTGTTTGTTGCTTTGATAAACTGCACGCATCATAGTTAGCCACCTCAGTAAAACACATGTCCAACTCTGAAACACTCAAAGCAGAAAAAACTTGTTCTAATTTAACAGACTCCTTACCCAGACCAGTAGTCTCGCACTTTCCATCTAAATCCGTCTTCGGGATGGAGGAAAGTGGTGTTCTGTGGGGATTAGCCTTCTGCTTTGTTTTTAGCCCCGCTCGACATCCGCGTTTCCGATCACACCGCTGGCGTCTGCTCCGTAGACGGCCCCCGCTGCTACTAGACTCCGCTGCTTCACAGGCCGCTGGACGTAGCCGCCGACGAATCCCCATGCTAGTTAGCATGTTTAGCACGCCCGCGTCTATCAGTCCAAAACGGCCCAATATGTCCATATCCAGAAGTGTCTGGCGGTCGTACGTGATCACGGAGTGACCACGATGCGAGCCAGCCATGAAGTCTGCAGAACTGTCCGGCATTTCCGCCAAATGTTCCATCTTTAGCAAGAGCACCGCAGTGTCGCAGCCCGTCCGGGCGCCGCCATCTTGCCATATATAATCGATGCTAACATGCCATTTAGGCTAGCTGTGTGTACATATTGCAGCATTACGCCTCATTTGTAGCTATATTTACATCCAGCCTTTCCCTCCACCCACATTTAATGCCAAACAAACACTTAGCAATCGACGGATTTAAGTTGCTCCAGTGTCAAAAGATGCGAAAGTTCCTCGTTTGGTTGCTACGACAGAGATGGCACAGAGATGTCAAAAATGTCTGGACACTCAAAGCAGATGCATTCCCAACGATAAAGTCAACGAAATCACAAAGGTGAGTTTTGTTGATGTTATTGACTTGTGTGCTAATCAGACATATTTGGTCGCGGCATGACTGCCAGCTAATCGATGCTAACATTCTATTTAGGCTAGCTGTATATACATCAATCAATCAATCAATGTTTATTTATATAGCCCCAAATCACAAATGTCTCAAAGGACTGCACAAATCATTACGACTAATAAGTCGGAGTCTTTTGAACGCAGATTTCTTGCCGGGACATATGGTACAATACAATCGGCAAGATAGGATGGAGCTAGACCGTGTAGTATTTTATACGTAAGTAGTAAAACCTTAGTCACATCTTAAGTGCACAGGAAGCCAGTGCAGGTGAGCCAGTATAGGTATATATGTATGTATATATGTATATAAAGGTATATACAGTATAGGTATATATGTATGTATATATGTATATAAAGGTATATACAGTATAGGTATATATGTATGTATATATGTATATAAAGGTATATACAGTACAAGCGTAATATGATCAAACTTTCTTGTTCTTGTCAAAAGTCTAGCAGCCGCATTTTGTACCAACTGTAATCTTTTAATGCTAGACATGGGGAGACCCGAAAATAATACGTTACAGTAATCGAGACGAGACGTAACAAACGCATGGATAATGATCTCGGCGTCTTTAGTGGACAAAATGGAGCGCATTTTAGCGATATTACGGAGATGAAAGAAGGCCGTTTTAGTAACGCTTTTAATGTGTGACTCAAAGGAGAGAGTTGGGTCGAAGATAATACCCAGATTCTTTACCGTGTCGCCTTGTTTTATTATTTGGTTGTCAAATGTTAAAGTTGTATTATTAAATAGAGGTCGGTGTCTAGCAGGACCGATAATCAGCATTTCCGTTTTTTTGGCGTTAAGTTGCAAAAAGTTAGCGGACATCCATTTTTTAAATGTTCAAATACATTTGAAACTATATTTACAACCAGCGTTTCCTTCCACCCACATTTAATGCGAAACAAACACTTACCAATCGACGGATTTAAGTTGCTCCAGTGTCAATGCGAAAGTCCTAATCGGTTGGTCTGCACATTTTACCGGTGATGCTAACGCAGACATGCATGGCCGAATAGCGTCATTAGCTATTTGCTCAAAAGCTTCAGTTTCTTCTTCAATTTCGTTTTCGCTATCTGCCTCCATACTCCGACCATCTGTTTCAATACATGCGTAATCTCCTGAATCGCTTAAGCCGCTGAAATCCGAGTCTGAATCCGAGCTAATGTCGCTATATCTTGCTGTGCTATTCGCCATTGTTTGTATTGGCATCGCTATGTGACGTCACAGGAAAATGGACAGTGGCTTAAGCAAATAGCGGAAATCAAGCACTTGAAAGCTTTTTTTAGGGATATTCAGGGACGGGTAAAATAAAAAAATAAAAAATCGAAAACTAACTGGGAACTGATTTTTATTGGTTTTAACTAGGGCTGGGCAACGATTACAAATGTTAATCGAAGTTAATCGCACTATTTCTCCGATTAATCGCGATTAACTGCATTGTATACACAAAGCCCAATAATGAATTCAAAAGTAGTGTGTAGTGCACCTTTATTGGAATATTCTCCCACATGAACAAAAGCGCCAAAACATTTGTTGTGCAAACACAATTTAAATCAGTCCTTGTTAAACAGTAGTGAAGTGAAGTGAATTATATTTATATAGCGCTTTTCTCTAGTGACTCAAAGCGCTTTACATAGTGAAACCCAATATCTAAGTTACATTCAAACCAGTGTGGGTGGCACTGGGAGCAGGTGGGTAAAGTGTCTTGCCCAAAGACACAACAGCAGTGACTAGGATGGCGGAAGCAGTAGCAGTTAAATAGCATATTTTATGAAAATCAACTCCAAAAATGTCAATACAAACATTTAAGCTTATTGCCACTGCCAGGGTATTTAAGTTATCCTGTTTGTTATGGAAAATAAATATAATCTACATACAAATCTCTGAGCCACAATCATAACATCTGATCAGGCAATTTCTGAGGTAACAGCAGAAACATTTTTTTTTATCAGGGATCTTATCTTTAAAAAACCTATATTATAGGTAGTGGGCTGTTTTAGGGAATTTTGGATCAAATTATCCGTAGTAGCAATATTAATAATGTTGTGTTTATTCTGTGTAGTGCACTTAAAATAATTATGACCATATCTAGGAATTGATATGATGGGAATTTTCCGATTGTTTGCTTGGTGCTTTGATAAACTGAACGCATCATATACATGGTACTATATTGTGATGTTATGAGCCAGGGAATAAAAGAACTACCCTACCCAGCATGCAACAGGAGTGACGAGCATGCGCGGTAGCCCGGTATAGGTTGTGTCGCCATGACGGCATCTTGTATGTTGTGATATGCACGCTCTGAAAGTAAACGTTAAGAACTCAGCCAACACTCCTGGTCTGCATTATTCATAAATAGACAGACAACACATATACTCCGCTGCTTCACAGGCCGCTGGATGTAGCTGGCAAAGTATTTCCATGCTAGCTAGCCGGTCTAGCAAGCACGCCTCATTCAGTCCAAAACGGCCCGATCTATCCACATCCAGAATTGTCTGGCGGTCATAAGTGATCCCGGAGTGACCACGCTGTAAGCCAGCCAGGAAATTTGCAGTATTGTCCGGTATTTTTGCCAAATGTTCCATCTTTACCAACAGCCCCTCCACGCCGAAGTACATCCGGGAGATGCCATCTTGTTAAGAAAAGGCGTTAACAAAATAAAAGCATGTAAACAACATACGCAATTGTGCAATAAAATAATTGTCGGCGTTAATAGATTGATGAGTTAACTCATAATTAATGCATTAATTTGCCCACCCCTACTTTTAACCCTTCTGAAATTGTGATAATGTTCCCCTTTAAATAAACCTTTATTTATAAACTGCAACATTTACAAACAACTGAAAAACAATAATCAAAATAAGTATGGTGCCAGTATGCTGTTTTTATATAAAATACTGGAATAAAATACTTTTATCCGATTATTAATCGATTAATCGAAGTAATGACAGATTAATCGATCATCAAATTAGTTGTTAGTTGCAGCCTTACTTAGAACATGTTCCCCTGGTGTCCAAAAAACTCTAAATTAAGTTTTTATCACTTAGAATATGTTCCCCATACTAAAGTGTTACCAAAAACATATACCCTATTTTTCAGACTGTAAATCGCTCCGGAGTATAAGTCGCACCCACGGCCAAACTATGAAAAAAACCTCGACTTATAGTCCGAAAAATACGGTAACTCTGTCTTGAATTTGAGGGTTTGGTGAAAGCGCACATGAAACTGCTGGGGTTCGATGCCGCCAACAAGGTTAAGAAGCACTGCTCTATGGTAATATTTCTTCTCTCATGTTGAGAATAATTGATGTAAATTCTTAGGTAGCAGATTATAGTTTGCTTTGTCTATCATTTTAACTGTTTGCAAATTCACGATGTTGAGGAATTTCATTATTTTCGATTGAATGAATAATATTTGTATTATTATAAGTGAACTTTGTTGTAACACGGTTATTGAATGAAGTACTTTTATAGTTATGTCACATACTTTTGGGCGAGGAGTGTTTGGCATGTTTCCCATCATGCATTGCATGATTCCAATGGGTGTCATTTTCAATTATGTGTGGTGCTTGGACATTTTTTGTGTGTTGGCTTTTTGTGTTTGTTTATTTGCGCCACGAGTTGGAAAGGTTGTTTGGAGTGGGTCATATAGAAAAATGCTGTGCTGTCAGCACTTCTAAGTGCAGTTTATGATCATTAACCTGAATTACTATATTTATACTGTCATATGTTTGGATTTAAGTTACATGTTCTCTTATAGCGCTCTTGTTTTATTTTTTGGTTTAAATATTTTTGACAAAAAGTCTATAATTCAACCGTTTATCCTTTTTAAAACCTGCAGATTCAGGTTGAATTGAGTGAAATGTCAGAAAGTGTTTAGTTTCCCACCTGACAGGAAGTGTTTAGTGTACCGTCATCACGCCGTTAAAGACGCTTTGATTGTGTGTGATGGCCCACTGAACTGGTGGTGTGTGCCGCCAACAAGAAGCCATTCATGCACCGCCAAAAGTCTTCTTTGTTCTTGCAGTGAACGCTGGAGACCAGGAGGATTCGGGGAAATAATTGATTTTTGGAAGCTGGAGTGAGGGTCATTAAAACGATGTCTGCACGGACGCAGGTATTTCACAAACACACATTTCTATAAGTCATGTCGTGCTTGTTTTTTCAGGCCACTGATGACTTTTTTGTAACTTACTGGTGAGGATCAAGTTTGTTTTTTAACACAAGCAGGAAACATTTTCCAAAACGTTCCCTGTAGACTCAGACTTTGCAACCTTGTAAACTATTGTGAAAAAAATGTGATTTCTTAGTTGTTGTTTTTTCCCCCTCCTTACATTGTGGTAATGGGTTATTGTTTGTAGAATTTTGAGGACAAATATGAATGTATTCAATTTTGGAATAAGGCTGTAACATAGCAAAATGTAAACATTTATAGCGGGTTGAGAGTACAGGTGGATGCCCTGCGGCAGGGTCACCAACGCGGGCACCAGGTCGCCCGTAAGGACCAGATGAGTCGCCCGCTGGCCTGTTCTAAAAATAGCTCAAATAGCAGCACTTACCAGTGAGCTGCCTCTATTTTTTTAAATTGTATTTATTTACTAGCAAGCTGGTCAAGCTTTGCTCGACATTTTTAATTCTAAGAGAGACAAAACTCAAATAGAATTTGAAAATCCAAGAAAATATTTGAAATACTTGGTCTTCACTTGTTTAAATACAATTATTAATGTTTTTACTTTGCTTCTTATAACTTTCAAAAAGACAATTTTAGAGAAAAAACACAACCTTAAAAGTGATTTTAGGATTTTTAAACACATATACCTTTTTACCTTTTAAATTCCTTCCTCTTCTTTCCTGACAATTTAACTCAATGTTCAGGTAAAAAAAAAACTATTGTAAAGATTAATAAATACATTTTTATTAAATTCTTTATTTTAGCTTCTGTTTTTTCGACTAAGAGCATTTGTGAAATACATCTTCAAACTTATTATGATTAAAATAAAATAAAAATATTCTGGCAAATCTGTGGAATCAAATTTAAATCTTATTTCAAAGTCTTTTGAATTTCTTTTAAAATTTTTGTTCTGTAAAATCTAAAAGAAATAATGTTTTTGTTAGAAATATAGCTTGGTCCAATTTGTTATATATTCTGTTTCTATATATATTTATTGTGAGAAATCATTAAAATGATCAGTGTTAATTATTAACAATAACATGGAGTTGAAGGTAAATTGAGCAAATTGGCTATTTCTGGCCATTTATTGAAGTGTGTATCAAACTGGTAGCCTTTGGCATGAATCAGTACCCAAGAAGTAGCTCTTGCTTTCAAAAAGCTTGCTGACCCCTGCCCTACGGTGAATAAAGTAGTGGGTCATATAGAAAAATGCTGTGCTGTGAGCACTTCTAAGTGCAGTTTATGGTCATCAACCTGAATTACTACATTTAAACTGTCAGATGTTTGGATTTAAGTTACATGTTCTCTTATAGCACTAATGCTAACTTTGAATAGCTGGTGGCGCTCTTGTTGTATTTTTTGGTTTAAATATTTTTGACAAAAAGTCTAAATAAAACCTGCGCAGTACAAACATGTCGGTGGAAAAATATATAAATATTCAGAATTCAAATCAGAAACATCAGGAGCCACAAGTAAACCCACATGGGAACAACGTTACTGCCAAGAAATCATAAGTGATACAGACCTTGTTGAGCCCTCAGTGTCATTAGTTTTTCCCCTAAAAAGGCTGAGTATGAGATCAGATGCATGCAATAAACATATCAGCCACATGGGGGCAGTAGTTGACTTAGTAGAGGGCTGTCAGGCATCTGCAAGGTTGTCACAAAGAAGAAAAGAGATGCCAAATTTAGAAGATAAGATGAGAAAAATGTTTTTGTTTTTTTTAACTGAGACATCAATATGAATATTTAATCCATAGATGCCATGAGAAATGACTTCATATTTCATAGTAAATGTCTGTATCACATTTGAAACAGCAGGTATAATATGTAATGCAGCTCTAAATGAGTCTTTGGAGGTTCAAAATAAACAAATACAATGTTTACGTCATACTTGGAGGTTGTTGCGCTTGCAAGGACAACTTGAGGTGTGCAGCGTTTCAGGTGTTTGTGCATCAAGTCACTCAAAATGGCGCTCACAACAAACCCCCACATTTGGGGAAACTGACGTCGCTTAAAGGGGTCGCACCCGATCACTCACGTTTATCTGCACATATGAACGCTGAACAAGGACAACATTGTTGTGTGCACGATGCAACAATGCCAGTGAATAATGAGGTCAAAAGTACACTTCCACTTTTGTGCTGTGTTGCCATAATGAATGATAGCTGTCTCATTTTTAGGAGGATAAAACAATAGTAGTCCCTTCTTTGTTAGTATATTTGATTAGTATTTCATTTGTAATCAGCCTTGATAACAATCTTTGTGATTAACACATGACTAAATCAGTGTTAATATTTCAGTGGGCCCTGGCCCCCACTGTAGTGGAAAAGTTGGGCCCCGAGGAGTAAAAGGTTAAGAATCCTTGCCCTCGAGGGCCATCAAAAAATAGGTTTCTCAGCTGTGGGCCGTATTGGTACTCTGTTGTAATACACTTTCCCACCACTGGTGGCAGTAATGACAATATCAAACAAACAGAAGAAGTCTGGAGCCAAAGTCATAGAGAAGTTTCGTAAGCGCAGAAATTATGACTACAGTGTTGATGTATTTTTATTTGCACTTTAATTTTATTGACAGTTAATTTTTTTTTAAAAAGAACCATATTTCTGAATAATTTTGTTTGTCTGGATTTGCAGACGAGGTGACCCCAAGATGCAGCAAGCGGGAGGCAGATGGTGAGTAAAATAACATTATTTATGTATTATTTTGTGGTGTGTGTTGCCATTATAAATTATAGCTTTCTGATTTTTATGAGGATAAAAAAAAACTCACTTATAAACAAACAAACATGATATTTCTTGGTTTTAGTTTATGAAAAATCATAAAAATAATTGTCAAATATATGGATAAAAAAATAAAATATATATACATACCGTATTTTCCGCACTATAAGGCACACTTTCAATGAATGGCCTATTTTAAAACTTTGTTCATATATAAGGTGCATAGACTAGATTCTACAGTAGAGGCTGGGCTCACCTTATGCATCCTTTAGATCAGTGGTCCCCAACCACCGGGCCGCGGCCTGGTACCGATTGGTCCTGGGCCGCAGAAGAATTTTTATTTATTTTTTAATTTTTTATTTTATTAAATCAACATAAAAAACACAAGATACAATTAGTGCACCAACCCCAAAAACCTCCCTTTTTCATGACAAAAAAAAAAAGAATCCGCGCACTTTTTATTCTACGGGGGAAAATAAGGTCGGCGGCTGTAGAAGAAGAAGCGCATTTCTTCTACAGGGGAAAATTAAGTTGGCGACTGCTTACCGTAGTTGCGAGACCTCCATCCATCCATTTATACCACTTATTGTGGCTCAATATTGGTCCATATATAAGGTGCCCCGGACTATAAGGCGCACTGTCAGCTTTTGAGAACGTTTGAGGTTTTTAGGTGCGCCTTATAGTGCGGAAAATACGGTGTGTGTGTGTGTGTGTGTGTGTGTGTGTGTGTGTATATATATATATATATATATATATATATATTTAAAAAAAAACATTTTCAGAAGGACCAAGATCCATTTTTAAATTACTGGAATTTTCTGTCAATTATTTAGTGTGCCAGGTTTTACCTCTAAAGGCTTAGTGGCCACATGCGTGGACAGCACCTTTCAGCTCTTATTTCCAAAATAGTGAATGTGAGTGTGAATGTTGTCTATCTGTGTTGACGAGGTGGCGACTTGTCCAGGGTGTACCCCGCCTTCCGCCCGATTGTAGCTGAGATAGGCGCCAGCGCCCCCCGCGACCCCAAAAAGGGAATAAGTGGTAGAAAAATGGATGGGTGTACACTACTGAATTGGGGACTAATGGCCGCTTATGTGGACACTTATACTGCCATCTGGTGGTGTCAGAAGAGTATAACATACGATGGAATTTGGAGAAAAAAAAGTGTAAAATTAAGAATTAGCATGTCACAAACTATGAAGTCCACGGTTGGACTAAGTACATCAAATTGAAAGATGATTCTTAGTTTTTATTGTAATTAGGGTCCAACAAGCCTAAAAAGCAAAGAGAAATACAAAAAAGCATGTAAACAAAGCGCTTGGGCCTTAAGAGGTTAAAGAGTTAATTGGGGAAAGTCTGCAACATTCTTCATGGACAACAAAGACCATCAAAGCAGCAGGAAGGGGAATGAAAAATATTGTCCAACTGTTCCTCATAGTCACTTCCTTTGTGGGCACACTTCCTGCTGGGACATTTCCTGCTCTTTGTCTAAATGTGTGAACAGATATATTTGCCAAATGTTACCTTCTTAGCACGCACGACTAACATTCCTCCTAAAGTCTAAATGCCTAACCCTGCGAGTTTAAAGATACACTTACAGACCTTGGAGCAGGGGGTCCAGACCACAGCCCAGGGTCTCCAATTTGGTGTTGCCATGCCAGTAAATCAGATCAATGACCCTTGAAATGATTTATTTTATAGCACAGCCTTTACTTACATGGCACGATCCAGACAACCTTCCCTAGTCATGTTATGTAGACCACAAATAAATGTTGTTTTAATTTAAATTATGACCTCTGATAATCTGGTGCACCTTTTGTATGAACATAGACCTGATTAGACCTGCTCATCGACAGTGTGCCTTATAATCTGGTGTGCCCTATGGTCGCACGTAATGAAGGAAAAACAAACTCATAATATGACCTCTTTAATGTTAAATGAACTGTCTTTGCAGTAAATATCATTGGTAAAAAATAATAATGTAATGTGGTAGAAACAAAACAAAAACGCCTCAAATGTTCCAGCTTTTAGAAAAAACTGCTGGAAATTCATGGTTTCAGGCATTTTGATTTGAGGAATTCCCTTTATTTCAGAGCACTTTCTTTACCCAGCAGTGGTTCTCAAACTGTGGTACACGGGCACCAAAGTACAGTCTTTTATTTCCAACACAGTGTTACTGTTCAAAACCGTGTGTAATGTTACAGCAGCCAAACATATCAAATAACACTTAGTTTTTCATGAATATTTACAGCTACTACGCTACTGTACGCCAATGTTATCATGGCGGTGCTTGGTGAGGTTTGAGAACCGCTGCTGGATACAACCATAGTTGTTTCATAGCCTGGTTTTGAAAGCACTTCTTCTCAAACATGCAACAATTGACATAAGATGGTGTGAATCTAGCACTTTAGAGAGTGAGGTGGAAATGAGACTGCACTGCCACAACTCATTTAGAAATGCTTCTACAGACAACTTTTAATTGAAATAAAACTTTAAAAAACATGTTCCATTCTGTGGGACACGAGACAAGAACCTTAAAGAGTTTTTGGACATGATTGTTTCCCTTAAAAGGAAGTTAGTCTTGTTTCCCTGGAATAGAAAGTCAGTGCATTGAAGATGTCATAAACTGCTGCTTTGTGAGGATCCAAGTCCCTGAATAGAAGAGTTCATGTTGGAGTGAAAAGGAGTTTGTTCTGCAGGACGGAGCATCCTGACCATGGACTCCACAGTTCTCCATGGTCTGTGACACCCGTGAGGGTCCAGGTCCTACATTCCCTGCATGGAATGGTGCGTGGACCCCAGGCCCCGAGCAGCATGGTTCTTCCACCTCCGGCCCAGAGGAACATCTTGGTGCTAAGAGTAGATGGTGATCACCTCCCGACCTCCTCCACGAACCAGTAAGACACGATCCAGTCCTTCCATTAGAACTTCTAGAAACTCCATGTCTTGGAGAAATGTGGGTGAAGGAGCATTTAGGCTTTTCTTTGCTGTGGAAATAGTCACAACCCAGCAGGCACAAGACATCGATGTCCTTTGAAGCAACCTTTGTAAAATACTTGTATTTGTACTTTGACACAACGTTGGATTCATGTTGTGACCAAAATTCAATGGTCAGAAGCCAGCATTGATGAAACATCCTCAAAAAGCATGTTGTGTTTCAGTTGCTGAAAGTCAGGACTTAATTCAACAAGTTGGCAACGTTGTTTCAATGTCTAGTGCCTGCTGGGAATAGAAATGTGTATAAATCAATACAACTATTGACAGGGACAATAGGTAGTAAATGTAGGCATAGATCAATACAACTATTGACAGGGACAATAGGTAGTAAATGTAGGCACTGATCAATACAACTACTGACAGGGACAATAGGTAGTAAATGTAGGCACTGATCAATACAACTATTGACAGGGACAAAAGGTAGTAAATGTAGGCACTGATCAATACAACTATTGACAGGGACAATAGGTAGTAAATGTAGGCACTGATCAATACAACTATTGACAGGGACAACAGGTAGTAAATGTAGGCACTGATCAATACAACTACTGACAGGGACAATAGGTAGTAAATGTAGGCACTGATCGATACAACTATTGACAGGGACAATAGGTAGTAAATGTAGGCACTGATCAATACAACTACTGACAGGGACAATAGGTAGTAAATGTAGGCACTGATCAATATAACTTTTGACAGGGACAAAAGGTAGTAAATGTAGGCACTGATCAATACAACTATTGACAGGGACAATAGGTAGTAAATGTAGGCACTGATCAATACAACTACTGACAGGGACAATAGGTAGTAAATGTAGGCACTGATCAATATAACTTTTGACAGGGACAAAAGGTAGTAAATGTAGGCACTGATCAATACAACTATTGACAGGGACAATAGGTAGTAAATGTAGGCACTGATCAATACAACTATTGACAGGGACAATAGGTAGTAAATGTAGGCACTGATCAATATAACTTTTGACAGGGACAAAAGGTAGTAAATGTAGGCACTGATCAATACAACTACTGACAGGGACAATAGGTAGTAAATGTAGGCACTGATCAATACAACTACTGACAGGGACAAAAGGTAGTAAATGTAGGCACTGATCAATACATCTATTGACAGGGACAAAATGTAGTAAATGTAGGCACTGATCAATACAACTATTGACAGGGACAATAGGTAGTAAATGTAGGCACTGATCAATACACAATATGTGAATGGTGGATTAGTGTGGTGTAGATAATAATAATAATAATAATAATAATATAAAAAAGGATACAGTTCTCATCCCCTTTCCTGCTCCTGGGGGGTCCTGGCATGTTGAGCAAGACCAGCTGAGAGTCTTTAGAGTTCTTCAGCACCACCTCATTCAGTTTGACTGCTGTGTGCATCCTGCGCACGTTGGACTGGTTGCTGAGGACAATCATACACAATATTACTGACTTACTCGAGGTTACACTACACACTTTTTATTACATACACACACACAGTGTGGCAAAAAAGTATTTAGTCAGCCAGCGATTGTGCAAGTTCTCCCACTTGAAATGATGACAGAGGTCTGTCATTTTCATCATAGTTACACTTCAACTGTGAGAGACAGAATGTGGAAATAAAATCCAGGAATTCACATTGTAGGAATTTTAAAGAATTTATTTGTAAATGATGGTGGAAAATAAGTCAACCATTCAAAGCTCTCACTGATGGAAGGAGGTTTTGGCTGAAAATCTCAGGCTACATGACCTCATTCATTCTTTCCTTAACACGGATCAATCGTCCTGTCCCCTTAGCAGAAAAACAGCCCCAAAGCGTGATGTTTCCACCCCCATGCTTCACAGTAGGTATGGTGTTCTTGGGATGGAACTCAGTATTCTTCTTCCTCCAAACACCAGCAGTTGAGTTTATACCAAAAAGTTCTATTTTGGTTTCATCTGACCACATGACATTCTCCCAATCCTCTGCTGTATCATCCATGTATCCATTTTGGTATAAAGAATACTGAGTTGCATCCCAAGAACACCATACCTACTGTGAAGCATGGGGGTGGAAACATCATGCTTTGGGGATGTTTTTCCGTGTTAAGGAAAGAATGAATGGGGCCATGTAGCCTGAGATTTGGAGCCAAAACCTCCTTCCATCAGTGAGAGCTTTGAATGCTTGACCAAATACTTATTTTCCACCATCATTTACAAATAAATTCTTAAAAAATTCCTACAATGTGAATTCCTGGATCTTTTTCACATTCTGTCTCTCACAGTTGAAGTGTACCTATGATGAAAATGACAGACCTCTGTCATCATTTTAAGTGATGACAGAGGTATATACATATATATTTATATATATACATATATATATATATATACATTTATAAATATATGTATATATGTATATATATATGCATATATGTATATATATATGTATATATATACATATATACATATATATATGTATATATACATATATTTATATACATATATATACATATATATATGTATATATATGTATATAAATATATGTATATATATACATATATATGTATATGCATATATATACATGTATATGTATACATATATGTATATGTATATATGTATATGTATATATACATATATATATATATACATGTATATATATACATGTATATACATATATGTGTATATATACATATATATGTATATATACATATATATGTATATGTATATATACATATATATGTATATGTATATATATACATGTGTATATATATATACATATATATATATATATACATGTATATGTATATATTCATTTATATATATACATGTATATGTATATATGTGTATGTATATATATACATGTATGTATGTATATATATACATGTATGTATGTATATATATACATGTATGTATGTATATATACACGTGTATGTATGTATATATATACGTGTATGTATATATATATATATATACGTGTATGTATATATATATATATACATGTATGTATGTATATATATACATGTGTATGTATATATACATGTATATGTATATATATACATGTATATATATACGTATATGTATATATATACATACATGTGTATGTATATATACATGTATATGTATATATATATATACATGTATATGTATATATATACATGTATATGTATATATATGCATGTATATATATACATGTATATGTGTATATATATGCATGTATATATATATATATATATACATGTATATGTGTATATATATACATGTATATGTATATATATGCATGTATATGTGTATATATATGCATGTATATGTATATATACATGTATATGTATATATATACATGTATATGTATATATATACATATATGTATATATATACATATACATATATGTATACATATACATGTATATATGCATATGTATGTATATATATACATATACATATATGTATACATATACATGTATATATACATGTATATACATGTATATATACATATGTATATATATACATATACACATATGTATATATATACATATACATGTATATGTATACATGTATATGTATATATATGCATGTATATGTATATATATGCATGTATATGTATATATATGCATGTATATGTATATATATATACATGTATATGTACATATATACATGTATATGTGTATATATATACATGTATATGTGTATATATATACATGTATATGTGTATATATATACATGTATATGTATATATATACATGTATATGTATATATATACATGTATATGTATATATATACATGTATATGTGTATATATATACATGTATATGTATATATATACATGTATATGTATATATATACATGTATATGTATATATATACATGTATATGTATATATACATGTATATGTATATGTATATATATACATGTATATGTATATGTATACATGTATATGTATACATGTATATGTATATATATACATGTATATATATACATGTATATGTATATATATACATGTATATGTATATATATACATGTATATGTATACATGTATATGTATACATGTATATGTGTATATATACATGTATATGTGTATATGTATATATATACATGTATATGTATACAGTATATACATGTATATATATGTATATATATACATGTATATATATGTATATGTATATATATACATGTATATATGTGTATATATATACATGTATATGTATATATATACATGTATATGTATGTATACATATACATGTATATATATACATGTATATGTACATATATACATGTATATGTACATATATACATATACATGCATATATATACATATACATGCATATATATACATATACATGCATATATATACATATACATGCATACATATACATGTATATGTATATATATATATATACATATATGTATATATGTATATATGTATATGTATATATATGTATATACATGTATATATACATGTATATGTATATATATATACATGTATATGTGTATATATATACATGTATATGTATATGTACATGTATATGTATATATATACATGTATATGTATATGTACATGTACATGTATATGTATGTATATGTACATGTATATGTATATATATACATGTATATGTATATGTACATGTATATGTGTATATATATACATGTATATGTATATATATATATATACATGTATATTTATACATATACATGTATATATATATACATATACATGTGTATATATACATAGACATGTGTATATATACATATACATGTATATATATACATATACATGTATATATATACATATACATGTATATATATATACATATACATGTATATATACATATACATGTATGTATATATACATATACATGTATGTATATATATACATGTATATGTGTATATATATACATGTATATGTGTATATATATACATGTATATGTATATATATATACATGTATATTTATACATATACATGTATATATACATATACATGTGTATATATACATATACATATACGTGTATATATATACATATACATGTATATATATACATATACATGTATATATATGCATATACATGTATATGTATATACATACATGTATATATACACATGTATATGTGTATATATATACATGTATATATATACATATACATGTATATGTATATACATACATGTATATGTATATATACACATGTATATGTGTATATATATACATATACATGTATATGTATACATATACATGTATATGTATACATGTATATGTATACGTATACATGTATATGTATACATTTACATGTATATATATATATATACATGTATATGTATATGTATACATGTATATGTGTATATATATATATATACATGTATATGTATATGTATACATGTATATGTGTATATATACATGTATATGTATATATACATGTATATGTATATATACATGTATATGTATATATACATGTATATGTATATGTATGTATACATGTATATGTATATATATGTATACATGTATATGTATATATACATGTATATGTATATGTATATATACATGTATATGTATATATATATACATGTATATATATATACATGTATATGTATATATATATATACATGTATATATATATATACATATACATGTATATGTATATGTATATATACATGTATATGTATATGTATATATACATGTATATGTATATATATATACATGTATATGTATATATATATACATGTATATG
The DNA here is from genome assembly GCF_033978795.1 of Nerophis ophidion. Taxonomy (NCBI): domain Eukaryota; kingdom Metazoa; phylum Chordata; class Actinopteri; order Syngnathiformes; family Syngnathidae; genus Nerophis; species Nerophis ophidion. The sequence continues at coordinate 6,592,513 of NC_084638.1, forward strand.
TATATATATATACATGTATATGTATATATATATACATGTATATGTATATGTATATATATATACATGTATATGTATATATATATATACATGTATATGTATATGTATATATATACATGTATATGTATATGTATATATATACATGTATATGTATATATATATATGCATGTATATGTATATGTATATATATATACATGTATATGTATATGTATATATACATGTATATGTATATATATACATGTATATGTATATATATACATGTATAGGTATATATATACATGTATAGGTATATATATACATGTATAGGTATATATATACATGTATAGGTATATATATATACATGTATAGGTATATATATATACATGTATAGGTATATATATACATGTATATGTATATATATTCACGTATATGTATATATATTCACGTATCTGTATATATATACACGTATCTGTATATATATACATGTATCTGTATATATATACATGTATCTGTGTATATATATACATGTATCTGTATATATATACATGTATCTGTATATGTACATGTATATGTATATATATACATGTATCTGTATATATTAATACATGTATATGTACATACATATATACATGTATATGTATATATATACATGTATATGTATATATATATACATGTATATATATATACATGTATATGTATATATATACATGTATCTGTATATGTACATGTATATGTATCTGTATATGTACATGTATATGTATATGTACATGTATATATATACATGTATATGTATATATATACATGTATATGTATATATATACATGTATATGTATATATACATGTATATGTATATATATACATGTATATGTATATATATACATGTATATGTATATATTAATACATGTATATGTATATATATACATGTATATGTATATATATACATGTATATGTACATGTATATGTATATATATACATGTATATACCTGAGATAGGCGCCAGCGCCCCCCGCGACCCCAAAAGGGAATAAGCGGTAGGAAATGGATGGATGGATGTATATGTACATGTATATGTATATATGTATATGTATATGTATATGTATATATACATGTATATGTACATGTATATGTATATATACATGTATATGTATATGTACATGTATATATATATATATATATGTATCTGTATATATACATGTATATGTATATATATATATACATGTATATGTATATATATATACATTATGTATATATATATACATGTATATGTATATATATACATTATGTATATATATACATGTATATGTATATATACATGTATACGTATATATTAATACATGTATATATATATATGCATGCATATGTATATATACATGTATATACATGTATATATACATATACATGTATATGTATATATACATGTATATACATGTATATATACATGTATATGTATATATACATGTATATACATGTATATATACATATACATGTATATGTATATACATATATATACATGTATATGTATATACATATATATACATGTATATACATGTATATGTATATACATATATATATACATGTATATACATACATATACATATGTATATATACATATATATATGTATATGCATATACATATATACATATATGTATATGCATATATATGTATATACACATATATATGTGTATATATTTATACATGTATATGTATATATATACATGCATATGTATATATATACATGCATATGTATATATATACATGTATATGTATATATATACATGTATATGTATATATATACATGCATATGTATATATATACATGCATATGTATATATATATATGTATATATATACATGTATATGTATATATATACACATATACATGTATATATATACACATAATGTATATATATATACACATATACATGTATATATATACACATATACATGTATATATACACATATACATGTATATATATATACATATACATGTATATATACATATACATGTATATATATATACATGTATATATACATATACATGTATATATATATACATGTATATGTATATATACATGTATATGTATATATACATGTATATGTATATATACATGTATATGTATATATACATGTATATGTATATATATATACATGTATATGTGTATATATACATGTATATGTGTATATATATACATGTATATGTGTATATATATATACATTATGTGTATATATATACATGTATATGTGTATATATATACATGTATATGTATATATATATACATGTATACATGTATATGTATATACATGTGTATGTATATACATGTATATGTATATATATATATACGTGTATACATGTATATGTATATATATATATATACATGTATATGTATATATATATACATGTATACATGTATATGTATATATATACATGTATATGTATATATATATATATACATATACATGTATATATATATATATACATATACATGTATACATGTATATATATATATACATGTATATGTATATACATGTGTATGTATATACATGTATATGTATATATATACATGTGTATATATATATACACATGTATATGTATATACATGTATATGTATATGCATGTATATGTATATATATACATGTGTATATATATATACATGTATATACATTTATGTGTACATACATATATATATATATATACATATATATATACATATGTATATGCACATATATATGTATATATATGTATATACATATACATATATACATATATATGCATATGTATATGTACATATATATATACATATAAATGTATATATATATGTGTATATATATGTATATATATGTGTATATATATGTATATATATATATATGTGTGTATATATATGTGTATATATGTATATATATGTATATTTATATGTGTTTATATATATGTATATATATATGTGTATATATATGTATATATATATATATATATGTGTGTATATATATGTATATATATATATATATATATGTATATATATATGTGTATATATATGTATATATATATATATATATATATGGATATATATATGTATATATATGTGTATATATATATACGTATATATATACACACATATGTATATGTGCATGCATACATATGTATATATATACATATGTATATATATGTATGTATATATATGTGTGTATATATATATGTAGGTATATATATATATGTATATATATATATATGTATATATATATATATATATATATATATATATATGTATATATATATATATATATATATATATATATATATATATATATATATGCACAATCACCACCAAACACTTTGATATTCCAATCAAGTTGATCATGTTGCCTTGTATTTAATAATGATTTGATAGTGATTGTGTCCTGTTTAGGGATGTAACGATTAACACAATCCTGGTAAGTTAACACTAACCTGGTAAATCACTGTACAATAATTAGTGTTACTGTTTCAAAGTAAAATGGTGGTAAAAGTGTGATTGATAACCCTTTGATGAACAAAGCTAGCTACAGCTACTAACTCATGTACAGCTATTAACTCATTTACACCTAACTCATAGACAGCTACTAACTCATACACCTACTAACCCATAAACAGCGTCTAATTCATTTACACCTACTAACTAATAAACCTACTAACTCATATACAGCTACTAACTCATATACACCTAACTCAGTGTCCAACTCATATACACCTACTAACTCATATACACCTAACTCGGTGTCCAACTCATATACACCTACTAACTCATATACACCTATCAACTCATACAGCTACTAACTCATGTACATATACTAATAAATATACAGCTACTAAACTATATACACATACTAACTCCTATACAGCCACTAATTCATATACACCTACTAACTCCTATACACCTATCAACTCATACAGCTACTAACTTGTGTACACCTACTAACTCATATACATATACTAATATACAGCTACTGACCTATATACACATACTAACTCATATACAGCCACTAACGCATGTACACATACTAACTCATGTACACCTACTAACCCATACACACCTATTAATTCATATGCAGCTATTAACTCATGTACACCTACTAACCCATACACACCTACGAACTCATGTACAGCTACTAACTCATATACACTTATTAACTCAGGTACACCTACTAACTCATATACATCCACTAATTAATGTACACCTTCTAACTCACTTACACCTATCAACTTATACAGCTACTAACTCATATACACCTACTACCTCATGTACAGCCACTAACTCAGATACAGTTACTAACTCATACACCTACTAACTCATGTACACCTACTAACTCATGTACACCTACTAACCCATACACACCTATTAACTCATATGCAGCTACTAACTCATGTACACCTACTAACCCATACACACCTACGAACTCATGTACAGCTACTAACTCATATACACTTATTAACTCAGGTACACCTACTAACTCATATACATCCACTAATTAATGTACACCTTCTAACTCACTTACACCTATCAACTTATACAGCTACTAACTCATATACACCTACTACCTCATGTACAGCCACTAACTCAGATACAGTTACTAACTCATACACCTACTAACTCATGTACACCTACTAACCCATATACACCTAATAACTCATGCACACCTATTAACTCATACAGCCACTAACTCATATACACCTAACTAATGTACAGCTACTAACTCAGACACCTACTTACTCATATACATACTAACTCATGTGCAGCCACTAACTCATATACACCTACTAACTCATATACATACTAACTCAAACAGTTACAAATTATATACACATACTAACTCATATACACCTACTAACTAATGTACACCTAACTCATATACAGCTACTAACCCATGTACATACTAACTCAAACACTTACAAATTATATACACATACTCATATACACCTACTAACTAATGTACACCTAACTCATATACAGCTACTAACCCATGTACAGCTACTAACTCATATACAGCTACTAACTCATGTACACCTAACTCATATACAGCTACTAACTCAAACATCTATTAACTCATGTACACCTACTAACTTATATACAGCTACTAACTAATGTACAGTTACTAATTAATATACACCTACTAACTCATATACAGCTACTAACTCATGTACACCTAACTCATATACAGCTACTAACTCAAACATCTATTAACTCATGTACACCTACTAACTTATATACACCTACTAACTCATACACAGCTACTAACTCACACACAGCTACTACCTCATGTACACCTACTAACTCATATATACCTACTAACTCATATACAGCTACTCATTTATGTATACTTACTAACTAATGTACACCTATTAACTCATATACACCTATTGACTCATATACACCTACTAACTCATGTACATCTATTAACTCATATACAGCCATTAACTCATATACACCTATTAACTTATGCACCTACTAACCCATATACAGCTACTAATTCATATACACCTAACTCAAAAAGCTACTAACTCATATACATCTACTAACTCATATACACATACTAACTCATACACCTACTAACTAATATACAACTCCTAACTCATACAGCTACAAACTCACATACACCTACTTACTTATATACACCTACTAATTCATATACTCCTAACTCATAGACAGCTACTAACTCATAGACAGCTACTAACTCATAGACAGCTACTAACTCATATACACTTACTAACTCATACAGCTACTAACTCATATACACCTACTAACTCATGAACAGCATCTAATTCATATACAGCTACTAACTCACATTCACCTATCTCATACACACCAACTAACTTGTATACACCTACTAACTCATATACATTATGTCAGCATTTCTTGAGAAAAACTGATAAAAAAAACATTTGTACGCGCGTCCTCATGACATTTGAACACAACATTGTAAAACTTTTACAATTTATAACAGAGGTAAACATATTTAAACACTATTTTAATGTACATTCTGTCCTTGAAAGTGCCTTTCTTGTCTATTTTTTTTCCTTAAATAAAGCCTGCTTTAAAGATGTCAATGTGTGTTTTTGATTACGGTGATAATAACGATACCATAGTGATATGAAAGGTTGTATCGTTACATCCCTACTGGGACAAGCAGCATATGTATCATGCACGCTGACACACAGGAAACATGCACATGCATATCATGCACTAAGTGAAAGTGAAACCACTTACAGATTTTCCCATTCACTAAAGGGGAGGAGAAAAAGACAATACATCCAGCGTTAATACAGAAATGATACCAACATGATGTCATTGGTGGATGGATGTAAGCTGCACATGTACACTTCAACCCATAACACCCACTCTGCTTAGAAAAAGATGGCAGATATTCCACTAAGTGGAACACATGGAAGACATGTTGGATGTTTATATTTGGCCCCTAATTCTAATTACTTTTCACAACTTGATATTTCTCTGTACAACACACTGTTTGTTGAGCGATATCACTCTTTCTCAGGTGTAATACACTTGTCCACCACTGGTGGCAGTAATGACAACATCACACAAGTACTCAGGTGTAATACACTTGTCCACCACTGGTGGCAGTAATGACAACATCACACAAGTACTCCGCTCTAAAAATTCCAGGAATTAGCCAGAATTCCCGGATATTGGTTCTATGTGAACACCACCTTACTTCTATGTGAACACCATCTTACTTCTATGTGAACACCACCTTACTTCTACGTGAACACCATCTTACTTCTACGTGTACACCATCTTACTTCTATGTGAACACCATCTTACTTCTACGTGAACACCATCTTACTTCTATGTGAACACCATCTTACTTCTATGTGAACACCACCTTACTTCTATGTGAACACCATCTTACTTCTATGTGAACACCATCTTACTTCTATGTGAACACCATCTTACTTCTATGTGAACACCATCTTACTTCTACGTGAACACCATCTTACTTCTATGTGAACACCATCTTACTTCTATGTGAACACCACCTTACTTCTACGTGAACACCATCTTACTTCTATGTGAACACCATCTTACTTCTATGTGAACACCATCTTACTTCTATGTGAACACCATCTTACTTCTATGTGAACACCACCTTACTTCTATGTGAACACCATCTTACTTCTACGTGAACACCATCTTACTTCTACGTGTACACCATCTTACTTCTATGTGAACACCATCTTACTTCTACGTGAACACCATCTTACTTCTATGTGAACACCATCTTACTTCTATGTGAACACCACCTTACTTCTATGTGAACACCATCTTACTTCTATGTGAACACCATCTTACTTCTATGTGAACACCATCTTACTTCTATGTGAACACCACCTTACTTCTATGTGAACACCATCTTACTTCTATGTGAACACCATCTTACTTCTATGTGAACACCATCTTACTTCTGTGTACACCATCTTACTTCTACGTGTGCACCATCTTACTTCTACGTGTGCACCATCTTACTTCTACGTGTGCATCATCTTACTTCTACGTGTGCACCATCTTACTTCTACGTGTACACCATCTTACTTCTACGTGTACACCATCTTACTTCTATGTGTGCACCATCTTACTTCTGTGTACACCATCTTACTTCTATGTGAACACCATCTTACTTCTATGTGTGCACCATCTTACTTCTGTGTACACCATCTTACTTCTATGTGAACACCATCTTAGTTCTATGTGAACACCATCTTACTTCTATGTGAACACCACCTTACTTCTATGTGAACACCATCTTACTTCTATGTGAACACCATCTTACTTCTATGTGAACACCATCTTACTTCTATGTGAACACCATCTTACTTCTATGTGAACACCATCTTACTTCTATGTGAACACCACCTTACTTCTATGTGAACACCACCTTACTTCTATGTGAACACCACCTTACTTGTATGTGAACACCATCTTACTTCTACGTGAACACCATCTTACTTCTACGTGAACACCATCTTACTTCTACGCGAACACCATCTTACTTCTACGCGAACACCATCTTACTTCTACGCGAACACAATCTTACTTCTACGCGAACACCATCTTACTTCTACGCGAACACCATCTTACTTCTACGCGAACACCATCTTACTTCTACGTGAACACCATCTTACTTCTACGTGAACACCATCTTACTTCTACGTGAACACCATCTTACTTCTACGTGAACACCATCTTACTTCTATGTGAACACCATCTTACTTCTATGTGAACACCATCTTACTTCTACGTGAACACCACCTTACTTCTACGTGAACACCATCTTACTTCTACGTGAACACCATCTTACTTCTATGTGAACACCATCTTACTTCTATGTGAACACCATCTTACTTCTATGTGAACACCATCTTACTTCTATGTGAACACCATCTTACTTCTACGTGAACACCACCTTACTTCTACGTGAACACCATCTTACTTCTATGTGAGCACCATCTTACTTCTATGTGTGCACCATCTTACTTCTGTGTACACCATCTTACTTCTATGTGAACACCATCTTAGTTCTATGTGAACACCATCTTACTTCTATGTGAACACCACCTTACTTCTATGTGAACACCATCTTACTTCTATGTGAACACCATCTTACTTCTATGTGAACACCATCTTACTTCTATGTGAACACCATCTTACTTCTATGTGAACACCATCTTACTTCTATGTGAACACCACCTTACTTCTATGTGAACACCACCTTACTTCTATGTGAACACCATCTTACTTCTATGTGAACACCATCTTACTTCTATGTGAACACCACCTTACTTCTATGTGAACACCATCTTACTTCTATGTGAACACCATCTTACTTCTATGTGAACACCATCTTACTTCTATGTGAACACCATCTTACTTCTACGTGAACACCACCTTACTTCTACGTGAACACCATCTTACTTCTATGTGAGCACCATCTTACTTCTATGTGTGCACCATCTTACTTCTGTGTACACCATCTTCTATGTGAACACCATCTTAGTTCTATGTGAACACCATCTTACTTCTATGTGAACACCACCTTACTTCTATGTGAACACCATCTTACTTCTATGTGAACACCATCTTACTTCTATGTGAACACCACCTTACTTCTATGTGAACACCATCTTACTTCTATGTGAACTCCACCTTACTTCTATGTGAACACCACCTTACTTCTATGTGAACACCATCTTACTTCTATGTGAACACCACCTTACTTCTACGTGAACACCATCTTACTTCTACGTGTACACCATCTTACTTCTATGTGAACACCATCTTACTTCTACGTGAACACCATCTTACTTCTATGTGAACACCATCTTACTTCTACGTGAACACCACCTTACTTCTACGTGAACACCATCTTACTTATACGTGAACACCATCTTACTTCTACGTGAACACCATCTTACTTCTACGTGAACACCATCTTACTTCTACGTGAACACCATCTTACTTCTACGTGAACACCACCTTACTTCTACGTGAACACCACCTTACTTCTACGTGAACACCATCTTACTTCTACGTGAACACCACCTTACTTCTACGTGAACACCACCTTACTTCTATGTGAACACCACCTTACTTCTATGTGAACACCATCTTACTTCTATGTGAACACCATCTTACTTCTATGTGAACACCATCCTACTTCTATGTGAACACCACCTTACTTCTATGTGAACACCATCTTACTTCTATGTGAACACCATCTTACTTCTATGTGAACACCACCTTACTTCTATGTGAACACCACCTTACTTCTATGTGAACACCACCTTACTTCTATGTGAACACCATCTTACTTCTATGTGAACACCATCCTACTTCTATGTGAACACCACCTTACTTCTATGTGAACACCATCTTACTTCTATGTGAACACCATCTTACCTCTATGTGAACACCATCTTACTGTTATGTGAACACCATCTTACTTCTATGTGTACACCATCTTACTTCTATGTGAACACCACCTTACTTCTATGTGAACACCACCTTACTTCTATGTGAACACCATCTTACTTCTATGTGAACACCATCTTACTTCTATGTGTACACCATCTTACTTCTATGTGAACACCATCTTACTTCTATGTGAACACCATCTTACTTCTACGTGAACACCATCTTACTTCTACGTGAACACCATCTTACTTCTACGTGAACACCATCTTACTTCTACGTGAACACCATCTTACTTCTACGTGAACACCATCTTACTTCTACGTGAACACCATCTTACTTCTACGTGAACACCACCTTACTTCTACGTGAACACCATCTTACTTCTACGTGAACACCATCTTACTTCTACGTGAACACCATCTTACTTCTACGTGAACACCATCTTACTTCTATGTCTTACTTCTATGTGAACACCATCTTACTTCTATGTGAACACCATCTTACTTCTATGTGAACACCATCTTACTTCTACGTGAACACCATCTTACTTCTACGTGAACACCACCTTACTTCTACGTGAACACCATCTTACTTCTACGTGAACACCATCTTACTTCTACGTGAACACCATCTTACTTCTACGTGAACACCATCTTACTTCTATGTCTTACTTCTATGTGAACACCATCTTACTTCTATGTGAACACCATCTTACTTCTATGTGAACACCATCTTACTTCTATGTGAACACCATCTTACTTCTATGTGAACACCACCTTACTTCTACGTGAACACCATCTTACTTCTACGTGAACACCATCTTACTTCTACGTGAACACCATCTTACTTCTACGTGAACACCATCTTACTTCTACGTGAACACCATCTTACTTCTACGTGAACACCACCTTACTTCTACGTGAACACCACCTTACTTCTACGTGAACACCACCTTACTTCTATGTGAACACCACCTTACTTCTATGTGAACACCATCTTACTTCTATGTGAACACCATCTTACTTCTATGTGAACACCACCTTACTTCTATGTGAACACCATCTTACTTCTATGTGAACACCATCTTACTTCTATGTGAACACCACCTTACTTCTACGTGAACACCATCTTACTTCTACGTGAACACCATCTTACTTCTACGTGAACACCATCTTACTTCTACGTGAACACCATCTTACTTCTACGTGAACACCATCTTACTTCTACGTGAACACCACCTTACTTCTACGTGAACACCACCTTACTTCTATGTGAACACCACCTTACTTCTATGTGAACACCACCTTACTTCTATGTGAACACCATCTTACTTCTATGTGAACACCATCTTACTTCTATGTGAACACCATCTTACTTCTATGTGAACACCACCTTACTTCTATGTGAACACCATCTTACTTCTATGTGAACACCACCTTACTTCTATGTGAACACCACCTTACTTCTATGTGAACACCACCTTACTTCTATGTGAACACCACCTTACTTCTATGTGAACACCACCTTACTTCTATGTGAACACCACCTTACTTCTATGTGAACACCATCTTACTTCTATGTGAACACCACCTTACTTCTATGTGAACACCACCTTACTTCTATGTGAACACCACCTTACTTCTATGTGAACACCATCTTACTTCTATGTGAACAACATCCTACTTCTATGTGAACAACATCCTACTTCTATGTGAACACCACCTTACTTCTATGTGAACACCATCTTACTTCTATGTGAACACCATCTTACCTCTATGTGAACACCATCTTACTGTTATGTGAACACCATCTTACTTCTATGTGTACACCATCTTACTTCTATGTGAACACCATCTTACTTCTATGTGAACACCATCTTACTTCTATGTGAACACCATCTTACTTCTATGTGAACACCATCTTACTTCTATGTGAACACCACCTTACTTCTATGTGAACACCATCTTACTTCTATGTGAACACCACCTTACTTCTATGTGAACACCACCTTACTTCTACGTGAACACCATCTTACTTCTACGTGAACACCATCTTACTTCTATGTGAACAACATCCTACTTCTATGTGAACACCACCTTACTTCTATGTGAACACCATCTTACTTCTATGTGAACACCATCTTACTTCTATGTGAACACCATCCTACTTCTATGTGAACACCACCTTACTTCTATGTGAACACCATCTTACTTCTATGTGAACACCATCTTACTTCTATGTGAACACCACCTTACTTCTATGTGAACACCACCTTACTTCTATGTGAACACCACCTTACTTCTATGTGAACACCATCTTACTTCTATGTGAACACCATCCTACTTCTATGTGAACACCACCTTACTTCTATGTGAACACCATCTTACTTCTATGTGAACACCATCTTACCTCTATGTGAACACCATCTTACTGTTATGTGAACACCATCTTACTTCTATGTGTACACCATCTTACTTCTATGTGAACACCACCTTACTTCTATGTGAACACCACCTTACTTCTATGTGAACACCACCTTACTTCTATGTGAACACCATCTTACTTCTATGTGAACACCATCTTACTTCCATGTGTACACCATCTTACTTCTATGTGAACACCATCTTACTTCTATGTGAACACCATCTTACTTCTACGTGAACACCATGTTACTTCTACGTGTACACCATCTTACTTCTATGTGAACACCATCTTACTTCTACGTGAACACCATCTTACTTCTACGTGAACACCATCTTACTTCTACGTGAACACCACCTTACTTCTACGTGAACACCATCTTACTTCTACGTGAACACCTCCTTACTTCTATGTGAACACCATCTTACTTCTACGTGAACACCATCTTACTTCTATGTGAACACCATCTTACTTCTATGTGTGCACCACCTTCCTTGTGGGTGTGCACCACCATGTGTCATGTTAAGAGTTCCAGCAGGACTGAACAAGTACTCACGGTCTCATGTTGAAGATGTCCTTGACTCCCATTGCTTCCCTGTGTTTGTTCCTCTCATGGACCAGCTTGTCCTTAGTCCAGGTCATGTGGACCCGGTCTGGTGTTCCCACTGAGGCTTTGTCTTCTTTGGTGGAATGTGAGGCTGTGTTCCTGTCATGGATCAGCTGAGCCTGAGGGAAGACAGAAGGTGACTGTCACCCTGGATGTTGGCAGACAGCAACATGGGTGGTGGTGTAGGTGGTGACATGAGGGTGGTGGTGACATGAGGTAGGTGGTGACATGAGGGTGGTGGTGTAGGTGGTGACATGAGGGTGGTGGTGACATGAGGTAGGTGGTGACATGAGGGTGATGGTGATATGAAGGTGGTGGTGTAGGTGGTGACAGAGTAGTGGTGTAGGTGGTGACATGAGGGTGGTGGTGTAGGTGGTGGTGGTGGCATGAGGGTAGTGGTGTAGGTGGTGACATGAGTGGTGGTGTAGGTGCTGACTTGAGGGTGGTGGTTTAGGTGGCGACATGAGGTTGGTGGTGTAGGTGGTGACAAGAGGGTAGTGGTGTAGGTGCTGACTTGAGGGTGGTGGTGTAGGTGGTGACATGAGGTTGGTGGTGTAGGTGGTGACTTGAGGGTGGTGGTGACATGAAGGTGGTGGTGTAGGTGGTGACATGAGGGTGGTGGTGTAGGTGGTGACAGAGTGGTGGTGACATGAGAGTGGTGGTGTAGGTGGTGACTTGAGGGTGGTGGTGTAGGTGGTGACATGAGAGTGGTGGTGTAGGTGTTGACATAAGGGTGGTGTAGGTGGTGGTGGTGACATGAGGGTAGTGGTGTAGGTGGTGACATGAGAGTGGTGGTGTAGGTGGTGACTTGAGGGTGGTGGTGTAGGTGGTGACTTGAGAGTGGTGGTGTAGGTGGTGACATGAGGGTGGTGGTGACATGAGGGTAATGGTGTAGGTGGTGGTGTAGGTGGTGACATGAGGGTGGTGGTGTAGGTGGTGACATGAGAGTGGTGGTGTAGGTGGTGACATGAGTGTGGTGGTATAGGTGGTGACATGAGAGTGGTGATGTAGGTGGTGGCATGAGGGTGTAGGTGGTGACATGAGGGTGGTGGAGTAGGTGGTGTACTTCTCTCTCCCTCTCCGTGCGGGACAGCTGCATCTGCTTCAGCATCTGAGACCTCTGCTCCATCACCAAGGTCTTCTCGTAGGTGAAGGCGGAGATGTCGCTGTCGTGCTGGTGGTGTTTAGAGGACTTGAGTTGAGTGCTGCAAGTAGCGACCATACCAGCTGACACTCACCATCTCCACCACCTCCACCTCGGCGTCCAGACGTAGGTGGTAGAGGAACATCTGGAGATCTTTCTTCATCTGGATGGAGTTGTCGTCCATCTGAGCCACGGTGAAGATGCGCATCTGACACTTCTTCCACACCTTCAACACAGCAAGGAGACGTGCTGGCTGCTCAAGTTGGGAGCCAACATGGCGGCCTGGAGTCACGTGAGGGCTTTTGACCAATCAGAGAGAGCGTGGGCAGGTGATTGGTCACCAGCATGTGGGCACAGGACGCCATGTTGGCTCCCAGTTGGCCTCACTCTCTGGCATTGAGACTCCTCACTAGACTACATCTGATCAATCTAAGTCTAAGACTACATCTGATCAATCTAAGTCCAAGACTACATCTGATCAATGTAAGTCTAAGACTAGATCTGACCATAGACTTAGATTGGTCAGACTCAATTGAACCAATCTAAGTCTCAGACAAGATCTGCCCAAAGACTTAGATTAGTTAGATCCATAGTCCTAGACTTAGATTGGTCAGAATGAATCTAAACGATCTAAGTCTATGGTCAAAACTAGTCTTAGACTTAGATTGGTCAGATCCAGTCTGACCGATCTAAGTCTATGAGCAAGAACTGATGAAGCCTACTCAGACGAGAGTCCAAACATCTTCTAAGACAAACCAAACAGTCCCTGAGACGACTAAAGGTACTTTCAACCTGCCGTGGAACAGGTCTTCACCATGACTGTTGTGGTTCCTGCAGCAGGAAGACAAATACTCACCTTGTGTTGAGTGATGAGAAATGGCAGCAACATGAGCAGTCCACCATCATGGACGATCCACCACACATCGATCCTTCCTCCCTCCAGGCGGTCCTGGTTTCCTGGGAAGTGGTCTATGTTCTTAGCAACCAGCAGAGCCTGATGTGCCTCAGTCGTCTCCCTCACTGTCTCTGGAAGTCAAAACACTGGTTTAAAGTCTGGATTTATGCATGTCAAACCTTCCTTGTGGTCTACACGTCTTAGTGGTTCTTTGGGGACACCTTCCTTGTGGTCTACACATGTCTTGGTGGTTCTTTGGGGACACCTTCCTTGTGGTCTACACATGTCTTGGTGGTTCTTTGGTGACACCTTCCTTGTGGTCTACACATGTCTTGGTGGTTCTTTGGTGACACCTTCCTTGTGGTCTACACATGTCTTGGTGGTTCTTTGGTGAGACCTTCCTTGTGGTCTACACATGTCTTGGTGGTTCTTTGGTGACACCTTCCTTGTGGTCTACACATGTCTTGGTGGTTCTTTGGTGACACCTTCCTTGTGGTCTACACATGTCTTGGTGGTTCTTTGGGGACACCTTCCTTGTGGTCTACACATGTCCTGGTGGTTCTTTGGTGACACCTTCCTTGTGGTCTACACATGTCTTAGTGGTTCTTTGGTGACACCTTCCTTGTGGTCTACACATGTCTTGGTGGTTCTTTGGTGACACCTTCCTTGTGGTCTACACATGTCTTGGTGGTTCTTTGGGGACACCTTCCTTGTGGTCTACACATGTCTTGGTGGTTCTTTGGGGACACCTTCCTTGTGGTCTACACATGTCTTGGTGGCTCTTTGGGGACACCTTCCTTGTGGTCTACACATGTCTTGTTGGTTCTTTGGTGACACCTTCCTTGTGGTCTACACAAAACATGCATGGATTGTATTTTACAGAGTCACCTTTTTGCTCCCTGTCCAAACAGCTTGTTTCAAGTCGATACATCATTGCCCCCAACTGTCAGTTTTGCTGCTACTTTTGTACCTTTCATGCTTTCATTGTGCACTAAGGACATCGGTGACTGCCACCAGCTATTTGTTTTGAGGGACTCTCATCACAACAACAACCCCGATGATTTAGCAAGACCAGCGTCTCACCTACGGGAACCCGGCTGACGTACAGGTCTAGAACTTTACACACTGGCTCAGGTTAGACTTCTATCGAGTCTAACTTTCTAAGATTAGAACTCGGTTGTAAACATGTGTATCCATAAAGGCTTTTCTGTTCTACATCATGTAAATATCTGCACTGCACGGCTGCTTGCAGTTGTAAACAATAGAGGCTAAAGGCTATTAGCTACGCTACATGGAGGAACTGATTGTACAACTTACTGGTCCGTCGCCAAACACAGTAGGCACCGATCCAATTAAAATGACTATTTTGCCGTAGGACAGCGGTGGTATTGTTTTACAGTAGAAGGCTAAACTAGCTACACTCCACTCACCTTGGACAGTCATGAATTACCATGAATTGACTTAAAGAAATTGAACAACTTACTGAGGTGTTAGCATTTAGTAATCAATTGTACTAAACTGTTCTATCTACTAATAAAAGTTTCAATCAATCAGTCAAATTACCTTCTTCCAGAGTTCCAAAAATCCCAGGAATTAGAGCGAATTCCCAGTTTTCCACAACCCTATTTTTCTTCCTGGAAAGTGTCCAGAGTCCACATGTGTCCTGCCTTCGGGTCTTAGTCCTGACTCAGTGACTCACCTATGAAGTTCCTCCTGGATGAAGAGTCCCGGGCTTGCTTCCAGCCTGCCGGCCAAGCCATCAGAACCGCATTGTGCTTCATGCCGCCCAGACCTGCTGACTGGATGAGCAGAGAGAAACCATCTCGCAGGTTGGAGGACACAACCACGTGGGAAAAACCTTTGGTCCGCTCCGCAGCCATGACCGCTTTCAGGTTCTTGGGGGGCAGGGTCCGGGTCCGAAGTGGATTTAGGGCAAGACAAGGACAACACATGAGTTAGACTTTTGAAGAAGTGACCCTCCTTGCACCCTGTAGACCTATGGTCCTCAACCACGATTGATACTAAGAAGTTTTAATTGATTTTTTAAATTATTTTTTTATTAAATCAACATAAAAAACACAAGAATTAGTGCACCAACCCCAAAAAAACCTCTCTTTTTCATGTAAAAATAAAATAAAAAAATAAGAGGATTCAAGTCTGAATCAGTGATACCAAAGTCCAAGTGTTTGATATCATCACGTGCAGTCAAGTCTTATGAAGGTGTGATGTTCAAGTCTGAGTCAGTGATACCAAAGTCCAAGTGTCGATGATATCATCAAGTGCAGTCAAGTGTTCAGGTGTGATGTTCAAGTCTGAGTCCGTGATACCAATGTCCAAGTGTCGATGATATCAAGTGTAGTCAAGTCTTATGAAGGTATGATGTTCAAGTCTGAGTCCGTGTTACCAAAGTCCAAGTGTTGATGATATCATCAAGTGCATTCAAGTCTGAGTCAGTGATACCAAAGTCCAAGTGTTTGATATCATCAAGTGCAGTCAAGTCTTATGAAGGTGTGATGTTCAAGTCTGAGTCAGTGATACCAAAGTCCAAGTGTCGATGATATCATCAAGTGTAGTCAAGTCTTATGAAGGTGTGATGTTCAAGTCTGAGTCAGTGATACCAAAGTCCAAGTGTTGATATCATCAAGTGCGTTCAAGTCTGAGTCAGTGATACCAAAGTCCAAGTGTTGATATCATCAAGTGCGTTCAAGTCTGAGTCAGTGATACCAAAGTCCAAGTGTTGATGATATCATCAAGTGGAGTCAAGTCTTAAGGTGTGATGTTCAAGTCTGAGTCAGTGATACCAAAGTCCAAGTGTCGATGATATCATCAAGTGTAGTCAAGTCTTAAGAAGGTGTGATGTTCAAGTCTGAGTCTGTGATACCAAAGTCCAAGTGTTGATGATATCATCAAGTGTAGTCAAGTCTTATGAAGGTGTGATGTTCAAGTCTGAGTCAGTGATACCAAAGTCCAAGTGTTGATGATATCATCAAGTGTAGTCAAGTCTTATGAAGGTGTGATGTTCAAGTCTGAGTCAGTGATACCAAAGTCCAAGTGTTGATGATACTATCAAGTGTAGTCAAGTCTTAAGAAGGTGTGATGTTCAAGTCTGAGTCAGTGATACCAAAGTCCAAGTGTTGATATCATCAAGTGTAGTCAAGTCTTAAGGTGTGATGTTCAAGTCTGAGTCAGTGATACCAAAGTCCAAGTGTTGATGATATCATCAAGTGTAGTCAAGTCTTATGAAGGTGTGATGTTCAAGTCTGAGTCAGTGATACCAAAGTCCAAGTGTTGATATCATCAAGTGTAGTCAAGTCTTATGAAGGTGTGATGTTCAAGTCTGAGTCTGTGATACCAAAGTCCAACTGTTGATAATATCAAGTGCATTCAAGTCTGAGTCAGTGATACCAAAGTCCAAGTGTTGATGATATCATCAAGTGCGGTCAAGTCTGAGTCAGTGATACCAAAGTCCAAGTGTTGATGATATCATCAAGTGCGGTCAAGTCTGAGTCAGTGATACCAAAGTCCAAGTGTTGATGATATCATCAAGTACAGTCAAGTCTTATGAAGGTGTGATGTTCAAGTCTGAGTCAGTGATACCAAAGTCCAAGTGTTGATATCATCAAATGTGAGTCAGTGATATTAAAGTCCAAGTCTGGATGATCGTGCAGTCAAGTCTGAGTCCGTGATACCAAAGTCCAAGTGTTGATATCATCAAGTGTGAGTCAGTGATATTAAAGTCCAAGTGTGGATGATAGTGCAGTCCAAGGTCCTAAAGTGGGGTGAGAGCTGGTTGGCAAAGAAGAAGAAGAAGAGGAAGTAGTCCTACCTGCTCTGCGGTCTTGGCGTGGGCAGCACGGGTCATGTAGGTGCCGTGCAGGACTGAGCAGACTATGGTCAGACCTTTGCCGGCCTTCAGCTGCGTGGTGAAGGACAGCAGGCGGGGATGTTTGACTGACAGCTGAGAGTCCAGCTTGCAGAGCACCAGCAGCTGAGGCCTGTCACACACACACACACACACACACACAAGGTGACACTTCTTTGTGTGTGTGTGTGTGTGTACGTGTGTTAAACATCTATTTGTGCGACCCACAACGCTACGTTTTGGATAAAACATCATGGAATTGATGATATTGAATTAGCTTCATATGAATGGTGATGTACTATTGAGCAAGGCACTAAAGTAGGTGACTGACCTCCAGTTTTTGGTGTGTGGCGGGGATTCCTCCAAGCGAATGAGAGCGTAGCGTGCGGCGTTTAGAGACAGACCTCGTAAACCATCTCCCCACTCTGTCTCTGCCCTGTGGGTCACATGTCAATCATGTCTCTTACTGTACTTACTGTACTGTCTCACCTACCACTCATGTCAATCATGTCTCTTACTGTACTGTCTCACCTACCACTCATGTCAATCATGTCTCTTACTGTACTGTCTCACCTACCACTCATGTCAATCATGTATCTTACTGTACTTACTGTACTGTCTCACCTACCACTCATGTCAATCATGTCTCTTACTGTACTTACTGTACTGTCTCACCTACCACTTATGTCAATCATGTCTCTTACTGTACTTACTGTACTGTCTCACCTACCACTCATGTCAATCATGTCTCTTACTGTACTGTCTCACCTACCACTTATGTCAATCATGTCTCTTACTGTACTGTCTCACCTACCACTTATGTCAATCATGTCTCTTACTGTACTTACTGTACTGTCTCACCTACCACTCATGTCAATCATGTATCTTACTGTACTTACTGTACTGTCTCACCTACCACTCATGTCAATCATGTCTCTTACTGTACTTACTGTACTGTCTCACCTACCACTCATGTCAACCATGCACTAAAACTACTTCACCTACAATTATACACAGTGGGAAAGTAAGTATTTAATGCAGTAAAAGTACTTTACTTACATATATACATTGGAAATTTAAGTATTTAATTTAGTAAAAGTACTTTAGTTACACATGAAGTGGGAAAGTAAGTATTTAATGCAGTAAAAGTACTTTAGTTACACATATAGTGGAAAAGTAAGTATTTAATGCAGTAAAAGTACTTTAGTTACACATAGTGGAAAAGTAAGTATTTAATTCAGTAAAAGTACTTTAGTTACACATATAGTGGAAAAGTATTTAATGCAGTAAAAGTACTTTAGCTACACATATAGTGGAAAAGTAAGTATTTAATTCAGTAAAAGTACTTTAGTTACACATATACTGGGAAAGTAAGTATTTAATGCAGTAAAAGTAGTTTAGTTACACATATAGTTTGGAAAAGTAAGTATTTAATTCAGTAAAAGTACTTTAGTTACACATATACTGGGAAAGTAAGTATTTAATGCAGTAAAAGTAGTTTAGTTACACATATAGTTTGGAAAGTAAGTATTTAATGCAGTAAAAGTACTTAAGTTACACATATAGTGGGAAAGTAAGTATTTAATGCAGTAAAAGTAGTTTAGTTACACATATAGTGGAAAAGTAAGTATTTAATGCAGTAAAAGTACTTTAGTTACACATATAGTGGAAAAGTAAGTATTTAATGCAGTAAAAGTGCTTTAGTTACACATATAGTGGAAAAGTAAGTATTTAATGCAGTAAAAGTACTTTAGTTACACATATAGTTTGGAAAGTAAGTATTTAATGCAGTAAAAGTACTTAAGTTACACATATAGTGGGAAAGTAAGTATTCAATGCAGTAAAAGTAGTTTAGTTACACATATAGTGGGAAAGTAAATATTTAATGCAGTAAAAGTACTTTAGTTACACATAGTGGGAAAGTAAATATTTAATGCAGTAAAAGTACTTTAGTTACATATATACGGCAGGAAAGTAAATATTTAATGCAGTAAAAGTACTTTAGTTACATATATACGGCAGGAAAGTAAGTATTTAATGCAGTAAAAGTACTTTTGTTACACATATAGTGGAAAAGTAAGTATTTAATGCAGTAAAAGTACTTTAGTTACACATATAGTGGAAAAGTAAGTATTTAATGCAGTAAAAGTGCTTTAGTTACACATATAGTGGAAAAGTAAGTATTTAATGCAGTAAAAGTACTTTAGTTACACATATAGTTTGGAAAGTAAGTATTTAATGCAGTAAAAGTACTTAAGTTACACATATAGTGGGAAAGTAAGTATTCAATGCAGTAAAAGTAGTTTAGTTACACATATAGTGGGAAAGTAAATATTTAATGCAGTAAAAGTACTTTAGTTACACATAGTGGGAAAGTAAATATTTAATGCAGTAAAAGTACTTTAGTTACATATATACGGCAGGAAAGTAAATATTTAATGCAGTAAAAGTACTTTAGTTACATATATACGGCAGGAAAGTAAGTATTTAATGCAGTAAAAGTACTTTTGTTACACATATAGTGGAAAAGTAAGTATTTAATGCAGTAAAAGTACTTTAGTTACACATATAGTGGAAAAGTAAGTATTTAATGCAGTAAAAGTGCTTTAGTTACACATATAGTGGAAAAGTAAGTATTTAATGCAGTAAAAGTACTTTAGTTACACATATAGTGGAAAAGTAAGTATTTAATGCAGTAAAAGTGCTTTAGTTACACATATAGTGGAAAAGTAAGTATTTAATGCAGTAAAAGTACTTTAGTTACACAGTTTGGAAAGTAAGTATTTAATGCAGTAAAAGTACTTAAGTTACACATATAGTGGGAAAGTAAGTATTCAATGCAGTAAAAGTAGTTTAGTTACACATATAGTGGGAAAGTAAATATTTAATGCAGTAAAAGTACTTTAGTTACATATATACGGCAGGAAAGTAAGTATTTAATGCAGTAAAAGTACTTTAGTTACACATATAGTGGAAAAGTAAGTATTTAATGCAGTAAAAGTGCTTTAGTTACACATATAGTGGAAAAGTAAGTATTTAATGCAGTAAAAGTACTTTAGTTACACATATAGTTTGGAAAGTAAGTATTTAATGCAGTAAAAGTACTTAAGTTACACATATAGTGGGAAAGTAAGTATTCAATGCAGTAAAAGTACTTTAGTTACACATATAGTGGGAAAGTAAATATTTAATGCAGTAAAAGTACTTTAGTTACACATATAGTGGGAAAGTAAATATTTAATGCAGTAAAAGTACTTTAGTTACATATATACGGCAGGAAAGTAAATATTTAATGCAGTAAAAGTACTTTAGTTACATATATACGGCAGGAAAGTAAGTATTTAATGCAGTAAAAGTACTTTTGTTACACATATAGTGGAAAAGTAAGTATTTAATGCAGTAAAAGTACTTTAGTTACACATATAGTGGAAAAGTAAGTATTTAATGCAGTAAAAGTGCTTTAGTTACACATATAGTGGAAAAGTAAGTATTTAATGCAGTAAAAGTACTTTAGTTACACATATAGTTTGGAAAGTAAGTATTTAATGCAGTAAAAGTACTTTAGTTACACATATAGTGGAAAAGTAAGTATTTAATGCAGTAAAAGTACTTTAGTTACACATATAGTGGAAAAGTAAGTATTTAATTCAGTAAAAGTACTTTAGTTACACATATAGTGGAAAAGTATTTAATGCAGTAAAAGTACTTTAGCTACACATATAGTGGAAAAGTAAGTATTTAATTCAGTAAAAGTACTTTAGTTACACATATACTGGGAAAGTAAGTATTTAATGCAGTAAAAGTAGTTTAGTTACACATATAGTTTGGAAAGTAAGTATTTAATGCAGTAAAAGTACTTAAGTTACACATATAGTGGGGAAGTAAGTATTTAATGCAGTAAAAGTAGTTTAGTTACACATATAGTGGAAAAGTAAGTATTTAATGCAGTAAAAGTACTTTAGTTACACATATAGTGGAAAAGTAAGTATTTAATGCAGTAAAAGTGCTTTAGTTACACATATAGTGGAAAAGTAAGTATTTAATGCAGTAACAGTACTTTAGTTACACATATAGTTTGGAAAGTAAGTATTTAATGCAGTAAAAGTACTTAAGTTACACATATAGTGGGAAAGTAAGTATTCAATGCAGTAAAAGTAGTTTAGTTACACATATAGTGGGAAAGTAAATATTTAATGCAGTAAAAGTACTTTAGTTACACATATAGTGGGAAAGTAAATATTTAATGCAGTAAAAGTACTTTAGTTACATATATACGGCAGGAAAGTAAATATTTAATGCAGTAAAAGTACTTTAGTTACATATATACGGCAGGAAAGTATTTAATGCAGTAAAAGTACTTTTGTTACACATATAGTGGGAAAGTAAATATTTAATGCAGTAAAAATACTTTAGTTACACATATAGTGGGAAAGTAAATATTTAATGCAGTAAAAGTACTTTAGTTACACATATAGTGGGAAAGTAAATATTTAATGCAGTAAAAGTACTTAAGTTACACATATAGTGGGAAAGTAAATATTTAATGCAGTAAAAGTACTTTAGTTACACATATAGTGGGAAAGTAAATATTTAATGCAGTAAAAGTACTTTAGTTACATATATACGGCAGGAAAGTATTTAATGCAGTAAAAGTACTTTTGTTACACATATAGTGGGAAAGTAAATATTTAATGCAGTAAAAATACTTTAGTTACACATATAGTGGGAAAGTAAATATTTAATGCAGTAAAAGTACTTTAGTTACACATATAGTGGGAAAGTAAATATTTAATGCAGTAAAAGTACTTTAGTTACACATATAGTGGGAAAGTAAATATTTAATGCAGTAAAAGTACTTTAGTTACACATATAGTGGGAAAGTAAATATTTAATGCAGTAAAAGTACTTTAGTTACATATATACGGCAGGAAAGTAAGTATTTAATGCAGTAAAAGTACTTTTGTTACACATATAGTGGGAAAGTAAATATTTAATGCAGTAAAAATACTTTAGTTACACATATAGTGGGAAAGTAAATATTTAATGCAGTAAAAGTACTTTAGTTACACATATAGTGGGAAAGTAAATATTTAATGCAGTAAAAGTACTTAAGTTACACATATAGTGGGAAAGTAAATATTTAATGCAGTAAAAGTACTTTAGTTACACATATAGTGGGAAAGTAAATATTTAATGCAGTAAAAGTACTTTAGTTACACATATAGTGGGAAAGTAAGTATTGAATGCAGTAAAAGTACATCAAATACATATATACGGCAAGAAAGTAAGTATTGAATGCAGTAAAAGTACATTAAATACATATTTATGGCCAGAAAGTAAGTATTGAATGCAGTAAAAGTACTTTAGTTACACATATGTGGCAGGAAAGTAAATATTTAATGCAGTAAAAGTACATTAAATACACATATTTGATTCCCTGGTGATTTTGTTAGTTTAGCTCTTTACAAAAATGTCAATAGTTGATTAAAATGTGTTTGAAGTATTAAAATATGACTAATTGTTGTCCTGGATGTAAATATTGAAGACAAAGTGTTAAAATGATGCAAGAGTACGACACTCTCACACTATTGTTCTTTTTATTCTAAATGTCTGTGATGATAATGTCAATGAGGGTTTTGTAATCACTGCTATGTTGGTGTTTGTATTAATATTCATACTGTTGTTGGACTGTTTTGAGTCATGTTTGTGTGTCCTCTCACTTGATCTTGTCTATAAACTGTTGTAAGTACACCTCTGCACAACATTGTATGCTTTTTACCATCAACTTTCCTCGTAGTCACAGTGTGGGCACGTCATAACATTGAAATAAAGATGGGGTGATTGACCTTTCACCCTTGGACTCACCCTCTAAACTCGATGTACTTGTAGATGCAGCCAGCTATCACCATGGCAACCAGGGCATAGTACCAGGAGCAGATGAACATGAGGGAGAGACACAGACTCATGCCCAAGAAGGACAGACTCCTGGCAAAGCAGAAGACAAGTTGAGCAAAGTCCCACTGGAGCCAGTAAGAACTGAGCAGAACATCTTTGTGGAACTCAATGTTTTCTTGACATTAACACATGCTGACTATTTCATTTGTAAAAACAATTCAGTGTAAAAATAAATCAATTTATACAAATTCAGTTTAAAAATTCTGTGTTTAAACATTTTTCTGTATAACAATTCAGTGTATGCATAATCAGTTTAAAAAAAATCAGTGTATAAAAATTTAGTGTCAACATTCTGTGTACACAAATTCAGTGGAAAATGATTTCAGTGTAATAAAAGTTCACTGTAAAAAAAAAAAAAATCAGTATATAAAAATTTACGGTAAAACAATTCTGTATATAAAAATATCAGTTGTATATACATTCCATTTGAAAAACATTCAGTGTATAAAAATTATGTGTATGAAAATGTATATAAAAGTAAAAATAAATCAGTGTATAAACATTCTTTGTAAAAAAAAAAAAAAATCAGTGTATAAATAATTCAGTGTATACAAATTCAGTATAAAAGTGTTCAGTGTAAAAATGTGTACAAATGTTTGGTGTAAAAATAAATCAGTGTATAATTAATCAGTGTAAAAAAATTCTGTGTATAAAAATTTTGTTTCAACAAATTGTTTATAAACATTCAGTGTAAAATAAATCAGTGTGTGAAAAATCTGTAAAAAAAAAAAAATTGTGAATTTTTTTGGGGTGTATAATTTGTATATATATATATATATATATATATATATATATATATATATATATATATATATATATATAAAAACAGTTTTCTCTCTCTCCATATATATATATATACATACACACACATATACATGTGTGTGTGTGTGTATATATATATATACACAGTGTATACATACAAAGTACATATACACACACATACATATGTGTATATATATATGCATGTACAGTGTGTGTGTGTCTATATATATATATATATATATATATGCCCTTCGTTTTATGTGACCCTGTTGCTTCATTTTATGTGACCCTGCCCCTTCATTTTGTGTGACCCGTCCCTTCATTTTATGTGACCCTGCCCCTTCATTTTATGTGACCCTGCCGCTTTGTTTTATGTGACCCTGCCGCTTCATTTTATGTGACCCGTCCCTTCATTTTATGTGACCCTGCCCCTTCATTTTATGTGACCCCGCCCCTTCATTTTATGAGAGCTTGCCCCTTCATTTTGTGTGACCCTGCCGCTTTGTTTTATGTGACCCTGCCGCTTCATTTTATGTGACCCGCAGCATCATTTTGTGTGATCCTGCCGTTTCATTTTGTGTGACCCTGCCGCTTCATTTTATGTGACCCTGCCCCTTAATATTATGTGACCCGCCCCTTCATTCTGTGTGACCCGCTCCTTCATTTTTGTGACCCTGCCGCTTCATTTTATGTGACCCTGCCCCTTCATTTTATGTGACCCTGCCCCTTCATTTTATGTGACCCGCGGCATCATTTTATGTGACCCTGCCCCTTAATATTATGTGACCCTGCCCCTTCATTTTATGTGACCCTGCCCCTTCATTTTATGTGACCCTGCCCCTTCATTTTATGTGACCCGCGGCATCATTTTATGTGACCCTGCCCCTTAATATTATGTGACCCGTCCCTTGATTCTGTGTGACCCGCCCCTTCATTTTATGTGACCCTGCCCTTCATTTTATGTGACCCTGCCCCTTCATTTTATGTGACCCTGCCGCTTCATTTTATGTGACCCTGTCCCTTCATTTTGTGTGACCCTGCCCCTTCATTTTATGTGACCCTGCCCCTTCATTTTATGTGACCCTGCCCCTTCATTTTATGTGACCCTGCCCCTTCATTTTATGTGACCCTGCCGCTTCGTTTTATGTGACCCTGCCGCTTCATTTTATGTGACCCGCAACATCATTTTGTGTGATCCTGCCGTTCCATTTTGTGTGACCCTGCCGCTTCATTTTATGTGACCCTGCCCCTTAATATTATGTGACCCGCCCCTTCATTCTGTGTGACCCGCCCCTTCATTTTTGTGACCCTGCCCCTTCATTTTATGTGACCCTGCCGCATCGTTTTATGTGACCCTGCCCCTTCATATTATGTGACCCGCGGCATCATTTTATGTGACCCTGCCCCTTAATATTATGTGACCCGCCCCTTCATTCTGTGTGACCCGCCCCTTCATTTTATGTGACCCTGCCCCTTCATTTTATGTGACCCTGCCGCTTCATTTTATGTGACCCTGCCGATTCATTTTATGTGACCCGCAACATCATTTTGTGTGATCCTGCCGTTTCATTTTGTGTGACCCTGCCTCTTCATTTTATGTGACCCTGCCGGTTCATTTTGTGTGACCCTGCCCCTTCATATTATGTGACCCTGCCCCTTCATATTATGTGACCCTGCCCCTTCATTTTATGTGACCCTGCCGTTTCATTTTATGTGACCCTGCCCCTTATTATGTGACCCGCCCCTTCATTCTGTGTGACCCGCCCCTTCATTTTATGTGACCCTGCAGCTTCATTTTGTGTGACCCTGCCCCTTCATTTTATGTGACCCTGCCCCTTCATTTTATGTGACCCTGCCCCTTCATTTTGTGTGACCCTGCCCCTTCATTTTGTGTGACCCTGCCGGTTCATTTTGTGTGACCCTGCCCCTTCATTTTGTGTGACCCTGCCCCTTAATATTATGTGACCCGCCCCTTCATTTTATGTGACCCTGCAGCTTCATTTTGTGTGACCCTGCCCCTTAATATTATGTGACCCGCCCCTTCATTCTGTGTGACCCTGCCCCTTAATATTATGTGACCCGCCCCTTCATTCTGTGTGACCCGCCCCTTCATTTTATGTGACCCTGCCCCTTCATTTTATGTGACCCTGCCCCTTCATTTTTGTGACCCTGCCCCTTCGTTTTATGTGACCCTGCCGCGTCGTTTTATGTGACCCTGCCGCTTCATTTTATGTGACCCTGCCCCTTCATTTTATGTGACCCTGCCGCTTCATTTTATGTGACCCTGCCCCTTTATTTTATGTGACCCGCGGCATCATTTTGTGTGACCCTGCCCCTTAATATTATATGACCCGCCCCTTCATTTTATGTGACCCTGCAGCTTCATTTTATGTGACCCTGCCGCTTCATTTTATGTGACCCTGCCCCTTCATTTTATGTGACCCTGCCGCTTCGTTTTGTGTGAACCTGCCGCTTATGTGACCCTGCCCCTTCATTTTGTGTGACCTTGCCGCTGCAGTTTTCGTGACCTGCGGCATCATTTTGTGTGACCCTGCCGCTTCATTTTATGTGACCCTTCCCTTTTTATGTGGTCCTGCCCCTTCATTTTGTGTGACCCTGCCCCTTCATATTATGTGACCCTGCCCCTTCATATTATGTGACCCGCCCCTTCATTCTGTGTGACCCGCCCCTTCATTTTATGTGACCCTGCAGCTTCATTTTGTGTGACCCTGCAGCTTCATTTTGTGTGACCCTGCCGCTTCATTTTGTGTGACCCTGCCCCTTCATTTTGTGTGACCCTGCCCCTTCATATTATGTGACCCTGCCCCTTCATTTTGTGTGACCCTGCCCCTTAATATTATGTGACCCGCCCCTTCATTCTGTGTGACCCGCCCCTTCATTTTATGTGACCCTGCAGCTTCATTTTATGTGACCCTGCAGCTTCATTTTATGTGACCCTGCCCCTTCATTTTATGTGACCCCGCCCCTTCATTTTATGTGACCCTGCCCCTTCATTTTATGAGAGCCTGCCCCTTCATTTTATGTGACCCTGCCCCTTCATTTTATGTGACCCCCCCCTTCATTTTATGTGACCCCGCCCCTTCATTTTATGAGAGCTTGCCCCTTCATTTTGTGTGACCCTGTCGCTTAATATTATGTGACCCTGCCCCTTCATTTTATGTGACCCTGCCCCTTCATTTTGTGTGACCCTGCCGCTTAATATTATGTGACCCTGCCCCTTTATTTTGTAACCTGCGGCATCATTTTATGTGACCCCGCCCCTTCATTTTATGTGATCCCGCCCCTTCATTTTATGTGATCCCGCCCCTTCATTTTATGAGACCCTGCCCCTTCATTTTATGTGACCCTGCCATTTCATTTTGTGTGGTCCTGCCGTTTCATTTGTGGCCCACTGTATTATTTTAAGCATCCCACCGAATCAAAAAAATAAGTGGCCCGCCGCATTATTTTACATACTTCTGTCGCTTCATTTACGTGGCCTGCCGCATTATTTAATTTGCCTCGCCACATGGTTTTATGTGGCCTGCCGACACATGATTAACATAATATATGAAGTGGCCCCCTGCATTGTTGTAGGACATGGTAACATAATATATGATGTGGCCCCCTGCATTGTTGTAGGACATGGTAACATAATATATGATGTGGCCCCCTGCATTGTTGTAGGACATGGTAACATAATATATGATGTGGCCCCCTGCATTGTTGTAGGACATGGTAACATAATATATGACGTGGCCCCCTGCATTGTTGTAGGACATGGTAACATAATATATGACGTGGCCCCCTGCATTGTTGTAGGACATGGTAACATAATATATGATGTGGCCCCCTGCATTGTTGTAGGACATGGTAACATAATATATGACGTGGCCCCCTGCATTGTTGTAGGACATGGTAACATAATATATGACGTGGCCCCCTGCATTGTTGTAGGACATGGTAACATAATATATGACGTGGCCCCCTGCATTGTTGTAGGACATGGTAACATAATATATGACGTGGCCCCCTGCATTGTTGTAGGACATGGTAACATAATATATGACGTGGCCCCCTGCATTGTTGTAGGACATGGTAACATAATATATGACGTGGCCCCCTGCATTGTTGTAGGACATGGTAACATAATATATGACGTGGCCCCCTGCATTGTTGTAGGACATGGTGACATAATATATGACGTGGCCCCCTGCATTGTTGTAGGACATGGTAACATAATATATGATGTGGCCCCCTGCATTGTTGTAGGACATGGTAACATAATATATGATGTGGCCCCCTGCATTGTTGTAGGACATGGTAACATAATATATGACGTGGCCCCCTGCATTGTTGTAGGACATGGTAACATAATATATGACGTGGCCCCCTGCATTGTTGTAGGACATGGTAACATAATATATGCTGTGGCCCCCTGCATTGTTGTAGTACATGGTAACATAATATATGATGTGGCCCCCTGCATTGTTGTAGTACATGGTAACATAATATATGACGTGGCCCCCTGCATTGTTGTAGGACATGGTAACATAATATATGACGTGGCCCCCTGCATTGTTGTAGGACATGGTAACATAATATATGACGTGGCCCCCTGCATCGTTGTAGGACATGGTAACATAATATATGACGTGGCCCCCTGCATTGTTGTAGGACATGGTAACATAATATATGACGTGGCCCCCTGCATTGTTGTAGGACATGGTAACATAATATATGACGTGGCCCCCTGCATTGTTGTAGGACATGGTAACATAATATATGACGTGGCCCCCTGCATTGTTGTAGGACATGGTAACATAATATATGACGTGGCCCCCTGCATTGTTGTAGGACATGGTAACATAATATATGACGTGGCCCCCTGCATCGTTGTAGGACATGGTAACATAATATATGACGTGGCCCCCTGCATTGTTGTAGGACATGGTAACATAATATATGATGTGGCCCCCTGCATTGTTGTAGGACATGGTAACATAATATATGATGTGGCCCCCTGCATTGTTGTAGGACATGGTAACATAATATATGACGTGGCCCCCTGCATTGTTGTAGGACATGGTAACATAATATATGACGTGGCCCCCTGCATTGTTGTAGGACATGGTAACATAATATATGACGTGGCCCCCTGCATTGTTGTAGGACATGGTGACATAATATATGACGTGGCCCCCTGCATTGTTGTAGGACATGGTGACATAATATATGACGTGGCCCCCTGCATTGTTGTAGGACATGGTAACATAATATATGACGTGGCCCCCTGCATTGTTGTAGGACATGGTGACATAATATATGACGTGGCCCCCTGCATTGTTGTAGGACATGGTAACATAATATATGACGTGGCCCCCTGCATTGTTGTAGGACATGGTAACATAATATATGATGTGGCCCCCTGCATTGTTGTAGGACATGGTAACATAATATATGACGTGGCCCCCTGCATTGTTGTAGGACATGGTAACATAATATATGATGTGGCCCCCTGCATTGTTGTAGGACATGGTAACATAATATATGACGTGGCCCCCTGCATTGTTGTAGGACATGGTAACATAATATATGATGTGGCCCCCTGCATTGTTGTAGGACATGGTAACATAATATATGACGTGGCCCCCTGCATTGTTGTAGGACATGGTAACATAATATATGATGTGGCCCCCTGCATTGTTGTAGGACATGGTAACATAATATATGATGTGGCCCCCTGCATTGTTGTAGGACATGGTAACATAATATATGACGTGGCCCCCTGCATTGTTGTAGGACATGGTAACATAATATATGCTGTGGCCCCCTGCATTGTTGTAGTACATGGTAACATAATATATGATGTGGCCCCCTGCATTGTTGTAGTACATGGTAACATAATATATGACGTGGCCCCCTGCATTGTTGTAGGACATGGTAACATAATATATGACGTGGCCCCCTGCATTGTTGTAGGACATGGTAACATAATATATGACGTGGCCCCCTGCATCGTTGTAGGACATGGTAACATAATATATGACGTGGCCCCCTGCATTGTTGTAGGACATGGTAACATAATATATGACGTGGCCCCCTGCATCGTTGTAGGACATGGTAACATAATATATGACGTGGCCCCCTGCATCGTTGTAGGACATGGTAACATAATATATGACGTGGCCCCCTGCATTGTTGTAGGACATGGTAACATAATATATGACGTGGCCCCCTGCATTGTTGTAGGACATGGTAACATAATATATGACGTGGCCCCCTGCATCGTTGTAGGACATGGTAACATAATATATGACGTGGCCCCCTGCATTGTTGTAGGACATGGTAACATAATATATGATGTGGCCCCCTGCATTGTTGTAGGACATGGTAACATAATATATGACGTGGCCCCCTGCATTGTTGTAGGACATGGTAACATAATATATGACGTGGCCCCCTGCATTGTTGTAGGACATGGTAACATAATATATGACGTGGCCCCCTGCATTGTTCTAAGTGATCATATTCAATTCAATTCCATAACGCCAGCCAAGGACATTTACATGATTTTTCAACAGACATTTATCCATAAAAATATTGAGAAGCTGCTGACCAAGGTGCTCATATTATCAATACATGACTTGATAAAAGTACTGCATTGTTTTTGTATATTAGGGCATGTTGAATGTGAAGTGTATAAAAGAGATGGCATGAAAACATGAGTAGAGTGTTCCTACCAGTGATAGAACTTGAAGCGAGGTCTCCAGTTGGGGGTCCGCAGCAGAGTCTGGACCGCACAGGCCAGGTTGACAAAGAGGTAGCACATGAGGAAGAACCTGAGGCGGGGAAACAAGGTGTGTGAGTGAGATGATTGACATGATGAGATGGATGGATGGATGGATGAGAGTTACATGGAGAGGATGGGAGCCACGTCGTCCAGAGAAGCTATGAGGATTCCTATCTCACAGATGGCCACAGTCAGCAGCAGAGCCCAGGTGGGCTCACCGTTGGCTTTGCCGTGACCGAAGATCTGGAGAACATTAGACACAAACACAAAAGCATGACTTCACATCCATGATCTCAATTCTTATTCATCCCCATTCTAAAATGATTCATCATTGTCCAAAATTTTACTTTAAAATTAGTTGGGTTTTTTTATATAAGAATCAACTTAAAAATACATTTTAAGGCCATCTCTATGTGACAAGAAGGAGGTTTTCTAAAAAGTTTACTGATAATTATTACAGCAAATAAAACATTTGAATGAACTTGAATGGAAAAATCACCGCAGGAATCTAATCACATCTTTAGGAGCCCAAATATTCACGCCTGTAATTTCTCCTACAAAATCCTTCAGGACCGACCCATTTCTGTAAAAAAATTCAGTGTATAATAATTGAGAGTACAAGCATTTTGTGTATTAAAATTCAGTGTAAAAAAAAATCAGTGTATGAATATTCAGTGTAAAAAAAAATCGGTGTATAAGAATTCAGTGTAAAAATAAATCAACGTATAAAAATTCAGTGTATAAACATTTTGTGTATTATAAAAATAAATCAGTATATAAAAATTGTGTATAAAAAAATCAGTGTATGAATATTCAGTGTATAAAAAATTCAGTGTAAAAAAAAATGTTGTATTAAAATTTACTTTAAAATAAATCAGTGTATAAAAATTCAGTGTATAAACATTTTGTGTATTATATTTCAGTGTAAAAATAAATCAGTATATAAAAATTGTGTATAAATATTCAGTGTATAAAAAATTCAGCGTAAAACAATGGTGTATCAAAATTTAGTTTAAAAATAAATCGGTGTATAAAAATTGTGAATAAAAATTCAGTGTAAAAAAAATTCAATGTAAAAAAATGTGTATAAAAATTCAGTGTAAAATAAATCAGCGTATAAAAATTCAGTGTATAAACATATTGTGTATAACAATTCAGTGTAAAAATAAATCAGCGTATAAAAATAGTGTATAAAAAATGTAGAGCCACTTTATGTGTATGGATATTCAGTGTATAAAAATTATGTGTAAAATAATGGTGTATTAAAATTTTGTGCAAAAAAAAAAATCAGTGCATAAAAATTCAGTGTATAAAAATAAATCACTGTATAAAAACTCAGTATAAAAATGAATCGGCGTATAAAAATTGTGTATAAAAATTATGTGTAAAAATAAATCAGCGTATTAAAATTCAGTGTCAAAAAATTGTGTATAAAAATGTTGTGTATAAAGTCTGAGTAAAAAAAATTGTGTAAAAATAAATCAGTTTAAACAATTCAGTTTGAAAATAAATCAGTGTATAAAATTCAGTGTATCAAAAATGTAGAGCCACTTTATGTCCCTTAAATAGTGCATGATTTCCTCCCACAGTTCTAGTTGACATGACACTTTCTACAAGTGACCAATGTTGTCAAAGTGCACCTGGGATGCAAGACAGATGGGAGAACATGGGATGCAAGACAGATGGGAGAACATGGGATGCAAGACAGATGGGAGAACATGGGATGCAAGACAGATGGGAGAACATGGGATGCAAGACAGATGGGAGAACATGGGATGCAAGACAGATGGGAGAACATGGGATGCAAGACACATGAGAGAACATGGGATGCAAGACAGACGGGAGAACATGGGATGCAAGACAGACGGGAGAACATGGGATGCGAGACAGACGGGAGAACATGGGATGCGAGACAGACGGGAGAACATGGGATGCGAGACAGACGGGAGAACATGGGATGCGAGACAGATGGGAGAACATGGGATGCGAGACAGATGGGAGAACATGGGATGCGAGACAGATGGGAGAACATGGGATGCGAGACAGATGGGAGAACATGGGATGCGAGACAGATGGGAGAACATGGGATGCGAGACAGATGGGAGAACATGGGATGCAAGACAGATGGGAGAACATGGGATGCGAGACAGATGGGAGAACATGGGATGCGAGACAGATGGGAGAACATGGGATGCGAGACAGATGGGAGAACATGGGATGCGAGACAGATGGGAGAACATGGGATGCAAGACAGATGGGAGAACATGGGATGCAAGACAGATGGGAGAACATGGGATGCAAGACAGATGGGAGAACGTGGGATGCAAGACGGATGGGAGAACGTGGGATGCAAGACAGATGGGAGAACATGGGATGCAAGACAGATGGGAGAACATGGGATGCAAGACAGATGGGAGAACATGGGATGCAAGACACATGAGAGAACATGGGATGCGAGACAGATGGGAGAAGACTGACCTGCAAGAAAGGAATAATGCCATCACGTGCGATGGCCTGCAGCAGCCGAGGAGCACCGGTCAGACTCTGAAGCCCCGCCCCACAACAGGAGAAAAAGGATCCGATCACAATAACCCAAGGTGAGGGCCAGGCCAGGATACCGATCACCAGGTTTTTCTTCACAGAATCCCCAAACCTGCAGCCAGGGTGGTGTTACCTTAACTCCATCATTTCATCACGGACACAACCATCATTCATGCCTCTTTTTGATATGCACACACATGTACTGTCCTGGTCAAAAGTCTATGTACACTTGTAGAGAACATCATGTCATGGCTGTCTGGGGTTTCCAATCACTCTTATTTTGTTGTGATGTAGTGATTGTTGCTCGCAAAAAACACTCATGAAGTTTGCTTCTTTTATAAATTTATTATGTCTCTACTGAAAATGTGAGCACGGAACTTTCCTCCAGAAGGTCTTATCTTTGTCCATGTGATGTCAGATGAAAGAAAAATTGAGCTTTTTGGCCACAATACCCAGCAATATGTTTGGAGGAGAAAAGGTGAGGCCTTTAATCCCAGGAACACCATTCCTACCGTCAAGCATAGTGGTGGTAGTATTATGCTATGGGCCTGTTTTGCTGCCAATGGAACTGCTGCTTTAAATGGGACAATGAAAAAGGAGGATTAGCTCCAAATTGTTCAGGACAAGCTAAAATCATCAGGGGGGAGGTTGGGTCTTGGGCACAGTTGGGTGTTCCAACAGGACAATGACCCCAAACACACCTCAAAAGTGGTCAAGGAAAGGCTAAAATGAATGTTGTATAACAGGGGTAGGGAACCTATGGCTCTAGAGCCAGATGTGGCTCTTTTGATGACTGCATCTGGCTCTCAGATAAATCTCAGCTGACATTGCTTAACGTGATAATTATGAATAATTTCGCTGGTAATCACAGAGCTAAAAATAACGTGCAAAACATAAAACATTCTCATGCATTTATATCCATCCATCCGTTTTCTACCGCACCTGTTCAAGAAGTCGCATTAATGGTAAGAAGTATTTTATGTCACGATTAGGGGGGTCGTTCTCCCAGGAAGGCAGACGGACTACTCGGGACATGTCATTTAGGTAAAAACATGATTTAATTTTAACTAAAAAAATATACAAACAAAAATCGCTCACAGCGGAGGCACAACTTGGGCTAAAGAACAAAGCTAACGCATAAACAGACTAAGAACATAAATCAAACAAAACTTACTTGGCATGGCATGAAGCTTGAAACTATGGCAAGGCATGAAACAAGTCAGCACAGGGCGACTGACTGGCAAAGACAAGCTTAAATACTGCCTCTGATTAGTGCTCGGGGAGCAGGTGAGCAGGCGTTTTGTCCACCAGAGACAGGTGGACAAAATGAGTAACCAAGGAAACCAGACAATGGAGTGGAAAAAAACAGGAACTTAAAGAGTCCAAATGACAAACAGCACATGGCCAAACAAAAACATGATCAACAGACATGACATTTTATTTATTATTGGTTAGCTTCAGAATAACAATGTTATTAAAAAGAATAAGAGACTTATTAAACTCTAAAAATGTTGGTCTTACTTAAATTTAGTTGTATTCAGTGTTAAAAAATACGATATGGCTCTCACGGAAATACATTTTGAAATATTTGGCTCTCTCAGCCAAAAAGGTTCCCGACCCCTAGTTTTAGAATGACCTTCCCAAAGCCCTGACTTAATTAAACATGGACAATGCTGAAGAAACAAGTCCATGTCAGAAAAGCAACACATTTAGCTGAACTGCAGCAATTTTGTGGTGAAAAATGTGCACAGAAGCTTGTGGATGGCTACCAAAAGCACCTTATTGCAGGTAAACTTGCCAAGGGACATGTAAGCAAATATTAACATTGCTGTATGTATACTTTTGACCCAGCTCACATTTTCAGTAGAACCATAATAAATTCATAAAAGAAGCAAACTTCATGAATGTTTTTTGTGAGCAACAAGTATGTGCTTCAATCACTACATCACAACAAAATAAGAATGATTGGCAACTCAAGACAGCCATGACATCATGTTCTGTACAAGTGTACGTACACTTTTGACCACCACTGTGTATATATATATTTATACATATATATATATATATATATATATATTAGGGATGCACCGATTAATCGGTAACCGAATATGGCAAAAAAAAGCCACATTCGGCCTTCGGTGGAATGAGTTAAAAACAAGGCCGAATAGTGGCGTGTGACGCAAGTTTTTGACGCGGTGACGCAATCAACCAACGTGCTGTGACGCGGGGATATGTTGTGTACCTGTATAAGTGTATGAGGTTACAAGCACACACTTATTGAGATTTAGTGGGGCTTCTGTTTACATTATTAGCCTGTTGTGTAGGCTACCTGTATAAGTGTATGAGGTTACAAGCACACACTTATTGAGATTTAGTGGGGCTTCTGTTTACATTATTAGCCTGTTGTGTAGGCTACCTGTATAAGTGTATGAGGTTACAAGCACACACTTAATTGAGATTTACTTGAGCCTTCTGTTTACATTATTAGCATATCTACTGTGGCTAAGCAGACTTTTGCCAAAAGGACAATAATTCATTTGTTGTGGGTTTATCCACTTTAATGCACGTTTAGTTTGAAGGCCTAATATAAATGAAAAACTGTGCTTTTTTTGAAAAGCAAAGACTACTGGAATATTTAAAAAATGTCAATATTCAATAAAAAATTACTTTATTTGAAAAACATGTCTAAATATTTATTCTAGGCTATTTATGCAATATAAAAAAATTGTGAAAAACCGCATTCATTATTCGGTATTCGGCCTTCGGCCAAGCGTTTAAATTTTATTCGGCTTCGGACACAAATTTTAATTTCGGTGCATCCCTAATATATATATATATATATATATATATAGACTCTGCAGCATCGCGTGGACATCGGGGGCGGTACCTCTGGATTGGCAGACCGGGGTGGTGGTCCCTCTCTTTAAGAAGGGGGACCGGAGGGTGTGTTCCAACTATCGTGGGATCACACTCCTCAGCCTTCCCGGTAAGGTTTATTCAGGTGTACTGGAGAGGAGACTACGTCGGATAGTCGAACCTCAGATTCAGGAGGAACAGTGTGGTTTTCGTCCTGGTCGTGGAACTGTGGACCAGCTCTATACTCTGGGCAGGGTTCTTGAGGGTGCATGGGAGTTTGCCCAACCAGTCTACATGTGCTTTGTGGACTTTGAGAAGGCATTCGACCGTGTCCCTCGGGAAGTCCTGTGGGGAGTGCTCAGAGAGTATGGGGTATCGGACTGTCTTATTGTGGCGGTCCGCTCCCTGTACGATCAGTGTCAGAGCTTGGTCCGCATTGCCGGCAGTAAGTCGGACACATTTCCAGTGAGGGTTGGACTCCGCCAAGGCTGTCCTTTGTCACCGATTCTGTTCATAACTTTTATGGACAGAATTTCTAGGCGCAGTCAAGGCGTTGAGGGGTTCCGGTTTGGTGACCGCAGGATTAGGTCTCTGCTTTTTGCAGATGATGTGGTCCTGATGGCTTCATCTGACCGGGATCTTCAGCTCTCACTGGATCGGTTCGCAGCCGAGTGTGAAGCGACCGGAATGAGAATCAGCACCTCCAAGTCCGAGTCCATGGTTCTCGCCCGGAAAATGGTGGAATGCCATCTCCGGGTTGGGGAGGAGACCCTGCCCCAAGTGGAGGAGTTCAAGTACCTAGGAGTCTTGTTCACGAGTGAGGGAAGAGTGGATCGTGAGATCGACAGGCGGATCGGTGCGGCGTCTTCAGTAATGCGGACGTTGTACCGATCCGTTGTGGTGAAGAAGGAGCTGAGCCGGAAGGCAAAGCTCTCAATTTACCGGTCGATCTACGTTCCCATCCTCACCTATGGTCATGAGCTTTGGGTCATGACCGAAAGGATAAGATCACGGGTACAAGCGGCCCAAATGAGTTTCCTCCGCCGTGTGGCGGGGCTCTCCCTTAGAGATAGGGTGAGAAGCTCTGCCATCCGGGAGGAACTCAAAGTAAAGCCGCTGCTCCTCCACATCGAGAGGAGCCAGATGAGGTGGTTCGGGCATCTGGTCAGGATGCCACCCGAACGCCTCCCTAGGGAGGTGTTTAGAGCACGTCCAACCGGTAGGAGGCCACGGGGAAGACCCAGGACACGTTGGGAAGACTATGTCTCCCGGCTGGCCTGGGAACGCCTCGGGATCCCCCGGGAAGAGCTAGACTAAGTGGCTGGGGAGAGGGAAGTCTGGGCTTCCCTGCTTAGGCTGCTGCCCCCGCGACCCGACCTCGGATAAGCGGAAGATGATGGATGGATGGATGGATATATATATATATATATATATATATATATATATATATATATATATATATATATATATATAAATCTGACTTTTCCCCCCTAAGCAGTTAAATAAGAGTAGTCCATATGAAAGTGAGGTATTTAGAAATAAAAAGCCATCACTTACTTGTCCCTCAGCACCACTCCTTCTATACACGCTCCAAACAAGAGCACACAGGAGATGTCTGACAGCGACATCAAGGACAAATCCTCACATCCAAGTAGCAGTAGTATCAGTACCGAGGGCCTGATCCACTAAAGCGACCTATTAATGGCGGTCTTCTCAAATTGATAACATAAATTAATATTAAGTACATATATGAAAAAAACCTCAGTTAAACTGCAAGCGCATGACACTGACGTCCTCTAGCAGCTACAAACATGCTGAATAGAACGTATGTCTGATATTTAAATACACAGAAGGTGGATTCTTTCTCCACCCTCTGGCACCGTTTGTGCGTAACTGTGCCAGTTTGCACGTCCATTCCAAACCTGCTGAATACGGAGGAAAAAAGTGTTGTTAGGCTTAATAAATCATCTTCATTTAATGATCGTATTGGTATCGCCTCCTCCCAGTATCGTGGCCGTTCTGATGATGAATCAACATAAACAAACACAGTCCTCTGCTCATGACCTTAGTAGCTCCACTTGGCCTGGACTGTCAGGTTTGGACAGGGGTTTTAAACCCATTTTAGATGGGGGGCCACATGGAGAAAAATCTACTCTCAAATGGGCTCAACTGGTAAATTAAAAATAAAGGCAACTGTTATTCTTTTTTAATACACTTCCATGTTGCAGTTAATAGTATTCTATCTTTATCCGTCGTTATTTATATTTTCTGAATACATTATGTGATAATGTTCATCAGTCAACTCATTGGTGTTCATTTTCAATCTATCAAGATAAAGAAATGATATCAAAATCAAATGACCGGATGTTATTTATGTAGTTAGATCATTTTCCTCGACTGATGTACGAACATCATGTGGTTTATTTTGTACATATATAGCTTCATCTACAAAGATACAAAGAATTGCTATTGACACATCCAGTGGACACATTTAGAACAGCAGTTTCTTTCATTCCAAAATTTTAGGTTCATTTTTATACTTTAGCAAACTCATCCTGCGGGCCGGATTAAACCTGTTCACGGGCCGTACGTTTGACACCCCTGGGTTTGGATGTGATTTAATACACACCAACTTTTAGTAGATCAGAATCTAAGAGTAGTAAAAAGTTGTATTTTCCTTCCTTCGCCTTAGAAGTTACGAGCTTCGGTCTTCGTTTGGCTCAGAGTGCCGAACACAGTGATCCTACTCTGTTTCTTATACGTACCAACACACTTGTGATTCTCTCCAGTTTTAATGCTACACCGCTCCCAGGCTGTGGAACGCTCTCCCTGGCCACCTGAGGGCACCACGGACTGTTGATGCTTTTAAAAATGGTTTACAAAACCCTTTTTTTTTTTTAAAAGATATATGCGTGCTAGGTCTAGTTTTGATTTTTTAAATACCCTGCAGCACTTTGAGGTTGTTTGCTCAATGTAAAGTGCTTTTTACGAATACAATTTATTATTATTAATATTTAGACAACTCTCATTTTTTAGACAGACCAAAGGAATCTGTGAGGACTGTTCTCTGCAAAAGGGAGGGTCCCAATAAAGTCCGAGGGCTGAATGCAGACTTGAGAGGAGCGCATGAAAGGATACAGAAGAAAGAAGTGGTGAGAATGGCCATTATGGTTCCAAATGGTATGGACCTCTGGGCATCTCTTAGATTGCCAGACCTGTTGGAGCCGGCCATGATACCTGGAATTGTTTAGAAAAAGCAGAGAAGTGAGGACACACAATCCCACAGGTGGATTTGGGCATGCCGTCATTCACCTGTGACCGAGGGGAAATAAATCCCCACCAGCAGCGTGAAGTAGGTGGCCATGTTGTTGAAGACGTAAGGCTTGTCGAGATCACCCGATGTGTCTTCTGCTTCCACTGAGCCCTGGCTTTTCTTTTCTATCACCATACCGGCCGGACCGTAGTCGCCCCACAGGTTATCTGAGGAAGCACGGACATGAATGAGTGAGGTGGATCCTGCATGGTGAAGCTGAACATATTGTATCTCTGACCTTTGATGACGCCACTGAGGAGGCCGGGCACCGCCCTTATCTCGCTCACGTTGTTGAGGGTGAAGTAGTCATCGCAGGTGGCGTTGAGATGTCTGCTGCTGCAGAAAAGTCCCCAGAGTTCGGTGGTCACCGTCTGGTTGTTCTCCGTCTCAGTCTTGGCACATACTTCAAATTTGTCATTGGTCAGCGATCGATTCCCCAGAAGGCAAACACTGAGTCCAGACAGGAAGTAGACACAAAACAATGATTATTTTTTCTTCCTGTCTTTCTCCGGATGAACTTACTTCCTGTGCGGGGCGGGACAACACGGCACACCTGCAGCCATCTTGCAATAATGCTACTCTTTTACAATTTTTTTTATTTTGACAAGTATCCCAGATTTTCTCAATTTAGAGAAATTCCACTATTCCTGTCTGTCGCTCAGAGAATCACAAACTGCAAAGTTTTACATTTAGTGCAGGGGTGTCCAAACTTTTTCCACTGGGGCCATTTGGAAATGTTTGATTTTCAAAACCAATGTGCATTTTTTTTTAACCTTTAGGTCTCCCATCAACTTTGGTCTCAGTCATAAAGATGATAAAAATAAGTCATTTTTTATTGCTAACAATTATTTTATTATTCAATGCTTAAATCTCTAGATCCGGGGTGCCCATTACGTCGATGGCGAGCTACCAGTCGACCGCGGGGGGTGTGTCAGTCGATCTCGAGCCAGGCTTTTAAAAAACATAGACCTAAAAATGAGTGATCATCAATCTTCACCAAGACGTGACTTAAATGACATTCACGGTACCGGAGGGTCTTGTGAGATGACGCTGGCTGCTGCAAGATCATTATTATGAAAATATGACCGAGAGGAAGGCCAGAAACACTTTTTATTTCAACAGACTTTCGCGCCGTCCCTTCCGTCAAAACTCCAAAGGCCGACTGCACATTTCCTATCTTCACAATAAAAACCCTGCTTCATGCTGCCTGCGCTAACTAAATACAGAGTCTGGGAAAACTGGCGTGCACAAGCGATCCCTCAGAAAGCTGGCGTGCACATCACTTGTGCACGCCAGCTTTCTGAGGCTCTTATTTTGTTAGCGCAGGCAGCATGAAGCAGGGCTTTTATTGTGAAGATAGGAAATGTGCAGTCGGCCTTTAGAGTTTTGACGGAAGGGACGGCGCGAAAGTCTGTTGAAATAAAAAGTGTTTCTCGCCTTCCTCTCTGTCACTTTTTCATAATAATGATCTTGCAGCAGCCAGCGTCATCTCACAAGACCCTCGGGTGCCGTGAATGTCAATCAAGCAAGCTACGGAATTTGCCGCCAATTTTTTTCTTGTAAA
This sequence comes from Nerophis ophidion, assembly GCF_033978795.1. NCBI lineage: Eukaryota > Metazoa > Chordata > Actinopteri > Syngnathiformes > Syngnathidae > Nerophis > Nerophis ophidion. Next base: position 6,635,159 of record NC_084638.1, read on the forward strand.
GTGTATGGAAGCTGGATGAATTAGATGCCAAAAACCAACCACTTTCATGTGGTATTGTACAGAAAAGACAACTTTGTTTCTCCTCCATTTGAAAATGTGGGCGTTATCATCATTACTGTCTGATTCCAATCAATGCAAGTCATCAGAATCAGGTAATACACCAACTTATATTCTTGTCTTTGTGAAAGAAAGACATCTATATGTGTTACACATGCTTGTATTATCATTAAACACATTTAATTTGTTTACAAAAATGTCTCTTTCATAAATAAATAAATATAAATGATATATATAAATGAGGTAGATCCCCTCCAGTTGGTCAATTGAAAAGTAGCTCGCCTGCAGAAAAAGTGTGGGCACCCCTGCTGTAGATCAACTTCCAGTCTAATGTAAAACATATGTTTTTTTTTTTAAACTTTTAAGCCCCTTTTGGTCAAAGAAACCCCAAAAAACACAAAATATGCAATATTTAATCCCTAAACAATTTCAGATGGGAATATTGGATGTGTAGTAATTGGAACCTTAAATAGATCAATAATTCATACCAACGCTGATTTTAATTTATGATTGTTATTGACAGTTTGTTTTTTTAATCCCACTAAAAATGTTCAGGATCCAAAGGGGTCTCACTCATAAAAGTGAAAAAAATAAGTCACTTTTAACACACAAGTTTCTTTATCAACTTCAGATCTGTCGATTATACATTTTTATTATTTTTTTGCTTGTTTCAAACTGTGTTTATTTCATCACAAACAAACAAAACATGCAATATTTTACCCCCAAAATATTTTCAAGTAGAATATTTGATGTGAGGTAATTCAAGTTTTGAATAGGTCAATAATTCATACCATTGATTTTGAATTCTTATTGTTTTAAAGCTTTAAAGAAAAAAAAACAGCCTGCATTGCAGCTTTGTGTTATTAGTCAACATTGATACTTTTTTTGTCACATTTCACTTGTTTACTTTTTTATTCCACTTTTTGTTGTGTGTTATTATTATTAGAATGATCCACATGCTTTTAAAAATGTAGCTGCGGGCCCCTGGGCTGCACTTTGGACACCCCTGATCTAGTGGTATGCCAATAAATCACTTAAAAAAATAAAAAGGTGTTCCGTTGTCAATACGGCACCTTTTAATTAGAGATGCCCGATATCGGACTGCCGAAACTATCGGCCGATAAATACTTTAAAATGTAACATCGGAAATTATCGGTATCGGTTTTAAAAAAGTTAAATTTATGACTTTTTAAAATGCCGCTGTACGGAGTGGTACACGGACGCAGGGTGAAGTACAGAGCGCCAAAAAATCTTAAAGGTACTGCCTTTGTGTGCCTGCCCAGTCACGTAATATATACGGCTTTTCACATAAACAAGTGAATGCAAGGCATACTCGGTCAACAGCCATACAGGTCACACTGAGGGTGGCCGTATAAACAACTTTAACACTGTTACAAATATGCGCCCACACCAAACAAGAATGACAAACACATTTCGGGAGAACATCCGCACCGTAACACAACAGAACAAATACCCAGAACTTCCGGGATGCAACAATATACACCCCCCGCTGTCCCCTACCACCTCACATCAACCCTACCCACCTCAACCTCCTCATGGAGAGCATGTCCCAAATTCCAAGCTGCTGCTTTGAGGCATGTTAAAAAATAATAATGCACTTTGTGACTTCAATAAAAAATATGGCAGTGCCATGTTGGCATTTTGGAAAACCTTGTCACATTGTTTAATGCATCCAGCGGGGCATCACAACAGAATTAGGCATAATAATGTGTTCATTCCGCCACTCTATATATCAGTTGATATCGGAATCGGTAATTAAGAGTTGGACAATATCGAATATCGGCAAAAAAGCCATTATCAGACATCTCTACTTTTATTAAAGGTATCCAATAGATAGCAAAAAGAATCCTCTTATTTTTTAGTTCCTCAATTGTTTTTCTACCTCACTGGGATCCGTTTTTAATCCACAATATTATCTAGCAAGAAGATGCAGGGTGGTACTTCTTCGTTCCAAACCCTTGTGACGGCGAGAAAGGTCCTGTTTGTCCGTCTAGACCAGTATCTACCAGGTGTGTGACAAACTTTATGAAACCAATTTGGTGGAAAAACAGAAAAAATGTAGAGCCATGATGAGATTTAAAGCTCTTGCTTGCTATGTACGCTGCTTTGTTTCCAAGATGGAGGCTCATGCTATGCGGCGGTGACCAAGTCGCCTGACTTACGCCTGGGAGTTCAGCACATGGAAGCCCAGCTGAGAGGAATTACACAAGACGTGACAAACCAGTAGCTGCAATGGCGCAATCGAAGGTTGGACGCACTCAAATTGTTCTTTTAATGGTTGATCCTAGTGACGGAAATAGAGAAACGCTGACATAGCACTTCCTGATCGGCCTCAGGGATAAAAGTTCTAAGTGAATATGAAAAATGCTTGCTGTGCTTCCCAAAGGTTCTTTCTGATACTTCATTACCATGTCATGTCAGCAGCAATAAATACACATTTCAAAACATACACATTATGTGCATTTTAACATATGTTGCACCTCACTATAAGTTGCAGGAGCAGCCAAAATATGAAATAAATGGCACTTTTAGTTTGGAAAATACAGAGGTCTTAACTCAAAATAACTGGACCATAGGGCGCACCGGATTATAAGACACACATTTGATGAGCAGGACGAGTCAGGTAAAACCTAACAGCAAGACATTTGAAAGGCAATTTAAAATAAATAAAGAATAGTGAACAACAGGCTGAATAAGTGTATGTAGAGACTAGACGTATAAGATTTGATGGGATTTATGGATTAGGAGTGAGAGATAGTTTGGTAAAGGTATAGCATGTTCTATATGTTATAGTTATTTGAATGACTCTTACCATAATATGTTAGCTTAACATCTTCTCAGTTGCTTATTTATGCCTCATATAACTTACGTGAATGAGATAAATAATATTATTTGATATTTTACGTTAATGTGTTAATAATCCATCCATCCATTTTCTACCGCTTATTCCCTTTTGGGGTCACGGGGGGCGCTGGCGCCTATCTCAGCTACAATCGGGCGGAAGGCGGGGTACACCCTGGACAAGTCGCCACCTCATCGCAGGGCCAACACAGATAGACAGACAACATTCACACTCACATTCACACACTAGGGCCAATTTAGTGCTGCCAATCAACTTATCCCCAGGTGCATGTCTTTGGAAGTGGGAGGAAGCCGGAGTACCCGGAGGGAACCCACGCATTCACGGGGAGAACATGCAAACTCCACACAGAAAGATCCCGAGCCTGGATTTGAACCCAGGACTGCAGGACCTTCGTATTGTGAGGCAGACACACTAACCCCTCTGCCACAATTCCACACGTAAATCGCTCCTGAGTATAAGTCGCACCCCCGGCCAAAGTATGAAAAAAAAACTGCGACTTACAGTCCGAAAAATACGGTAATATAAATGAATAATGAGCAACATAATACATGAATATGACAATGCAGTTGTAGGGTTTGTTGGGTCAAATTCCATTTCCATTTTCTACCGCTTATTCCCTTTGGGGTCAAATTCAACTAACCTAACCCAAGTAGTAACAAAGATAGTATTTACATCATCTTGTATAGATATGACACACTATGTCTATTCCTAAGTAATAACTGGAAATTCAAGTACCTTTTATTTTCTTTGAAATAGTACTGAATGCTACACTTTCCGTATTTCCTTGAATTTCCGCAGGGGGCGTTTATTGATTTAAAACCTCTTCTCACTCCGGCACTTACCATAGGCATGCGGTAAATTTAGGCCTGCGCTTATAAATTTGAGTGTGATGTAAGGATATCACCATGAAAAGCACATTTAATAAAAAAAAACGTTATTATAGTCTTACCTTTACTTATAAATGAAGTCCATGCGCAGCTCCTTCTGATCAAAAGCATCGATAACTTGTTTATAGAAGTCTTCCTTATCTTTCTTCAGTTTTAAAAGTCTCTCTGTCTCGATGGAGATCTTCCTTTATTACCTCCTGCTTCCATTGTTTAGAAAACGGTTTGATTTTAGATATGTAATCCTCCATGTTAAAAGTGCAAGCGAGAGGAAAAAATAAACGACGGCTGCTCACTCTTGCTGCTTGTTGTCACTTCTTCTGCAGCCGAGTAGTCGCAAGAAGGATCACTAGCGCCCTCTACCACCAGGAGGCGGGAGTCATTTAATGACTCATATTTGACACACGCAGTTACGGTATATTAATAAAACAAAGCTGCTTACTGTTCTTTTTAGCATATTCAATAGCTTGGACCTTAAATCCTACTAAATAGCTCTTAATCTTCTTCCCTTTATGCGATTTGCTTGAAATCAGCCTCCTCCATTTTAAAAATGATTACAGTTGAAGTGTCACTCGTGACGTGACGAGTTTGACCCAGCGGAAATTCTAGTTATGTGCTAATAAAAATAATATTTTGCGAAATGAGTTTGACCCGGCAGTAATTCTAGGCAGGCGCATACTATATACTTGGCGGCAATTCAAGGAAATACGGTATGTTTATGAGTAATATACATTTTTTTCTTGATCTCATTTGAAATCCGTTTCGAGAAATATGAAAAGAAAAAGTAAAAGGAGCTTCTTGACTCACTTAAACTCTGGAGGTTCAATGAGGGTCTTGATCACTCCAGCATAGGTGGCCATGATGGACAGCATGACACAGGCCAGGAACACCAGGGCCAGTTTGTTCACGTATCTTCAGAAAGGAGGGAAAAAAAAACTCAATCATTCTTCTCAGTCTTGTGTCATGTAAAGGTGCATTAGCGCCACCTACTGTA
>NC_084638.1:6644977-6682477 GCF_033978795.1 Nerophis ophidion
TAATACATTTAAATCTAAGTATTAAATCAAAATCTTAAATCTCGATATACATCTTAAATGTATATCTAAACCTTAAATGTAAATCTTAAATCTCAGTTCAAATCTTAAATCTAAATCTTAAATCTAAACCTTAGATTTAGGTGTAGATATAGATTTCACATTTAGATATACCATTTAGTGTCAACATTACATAACTAGAGTGTTTACATGCATATAGTAAATAGAGCAGGGGTCAGCAACCTTTTTGAAAGCAAGAGCTACTTCTTGGGTACTGATTAATGCCAAGGGCTTCCAGTTTGATACACACTTCAATAAATTGCCAGAAATAGCCAATTTGCTCAATTTCCCTTTAATAAATAAATCTATATATATATATATATATGTATATATATATATATATATAAATGGGTATTTCTGTCTGTCATTCCGTCGTACATTTTTTTTTCTTTTAAGGAAGGTTTTTTGTAGAGAATAAATGATGACAAAAACACTTAATTGAACGGTTTAAAAGAGGAGAAAACACGAAAAAAATGAAAATTAAATTTTGAAACATAGTTTATCTTCAATTTTGACTCTTTAAAATTCAAAATTCAACAAAAAAAAAAGAAAAGAAAAACTAGCTAGTTCGAATTTTTTTAAAAAATTACAAAAAAAAATTTATGGAACATCATTAGTCATTTTTCCTGACTAAGATTAATTTTAGAATTTTGATGACATGTTTTAAATAAGTTAAAATCCAATCTGCACTTTGTTAGAATATATGACAAATTGGACCAAGCTATATTTCTAACAAAGACAAATCATTATTTCTTCCAGATTTTCCATAACAAAAATTTTAAAAGGAATTCAAAAGACCTAGAAATAAGATTTAAATTAGATTCTACAGATTTTGTAGATTTTCCAGAATATTTTTGGGGAATTTTAATCATAAGTTTGAAGAAATATTTCACAAATATTCTTCGTAGAAAAAACAGAAGCTAAAATGAAGATTTAAATTAAAATGTATTTATTATTCTTTACAATAATAAAAAATAAAAAAAATACTTGAACATTGATTTAAATTGTCAGGAAAGAAGAGGAAGGAATTTAAAAGGTAAAAAGGTATATGTGTTTAAAAATCCTAAAATCATTTTAAAGGTTGTATTTTTTCTCTAAAATTGTCTTTCTGAAAGTTATAAGAAGCAAAGTAAAAAAATAAATGCATTTATTTAAACAAGTGAAGACCAAGTTTTTAAAATATTTTCTTGGATTTTCAAATTCTATTTGAGTTTTGTCTCTCATAGAATAAAAAATGTCGAGCAAAGCGAGACCAGCTTGCTAGTAAATAAATACAATTTAAAAAAATAGAGGCAGCTCACTGGTAAGTGCTGCTATTTGAGCTATTTTTAGAACAGGCCAGCGGGCGACTCATCTGGTCCTTACGGGCACCGCGTTGGTGACCCCTGAACTACAGTGTTTACATGTACATAAAAGCTAGTGTTTACATGTACGTAATAAGTAGAGTGTTTACATGCACGTAATAAGTAATGTTTACATGCACGTAATAAGTAGTGTTTACATGCACGTAATAAGTAGAGTGTTTACATGCACGTAATAAGTAGAGTGTTTACATGCACGTAATAAGTAGAGTGTTTACATGCACGTAATAAGTAGAGTGTTTACATGCACGTAATAAGTAGAGTGTTTACATGCACGTAATAAGTAGTGTTTACATGCACGTAATAAGTAGAGTGTTTACATGCACGTAATAAGTAGTGTTTACATGCACGTAATAAGTAGAGTGTTTACATGCACGTAATAAGTAGAGTGTTTACATGCACGTAATAAGTAGAGTGTTTACATGCACGTAATAAGTAGAGTGTTTACATGCACGTAATAAGTAGAGTGTTTACATGCACGTAATAACTAGTGTTTACATGCACGTAATAAGTAGTGTTTACATGCATGTAATAAGTAGTGTGTTTACATGCACGTAATAAGTAGTGTGTTTACATGCACGTAATAAGTAGAGTGTTTACATGCACGTAATAAGTAGAGTGTTTACATGCACGTAATAAGTAGAGTGTTTACATGCACGTAATAAGTAGAGTGTTTACATGCACGTAATAAGTAGAGTGTTTACATGCACGTAATAAGTAGTGTTTACATGCACGTAATAAGTAGTGTTTACATGCACGTAATAAGTAGAGTGTTTACATGCACGTAATAAGTAGAGTGTTTACATGCACGTAATAAGTAGTGTTTACATGCACGTAATTAGTAGTGTTTACAAGCACGTAATAACTAGTGTTTACATGCACGTAATAAGTAGAGTGTTTACATGCACGTAATTAGTAGAGTGTTTACATGCACGTATTAACTGGTGTTTAAATGCACGTAATAAGTAGAGTGTTTACATGCACGTAATAACTAGAGTGTTTACATGCACGTAATTAGTGTTTACATGCATGTAATAAGTAGTGTTTACATGCACGTAATAAGTAGTGTTTACATGCACGTAATTAGTAGTGTTTACATGCACGTAATAACTAGTGTTTACATGCACGTAATAAGTAGAGTGTTTACATGCACGTAATTAGTAGTGTTTACAAGCACGTAATAAGTAGAGTGTTTACATGCACGTAATAAGTAGAGTGTTTACAAGCACGTAATAACTAGTGTTTACATGCACGTAATAAGTAGAGTGTTTACATGCACGTAATAAGTAGTGTTTACATGCACGTAATTAGTAGTGTTTACAAGCACGTAATAACTAGTGTTTACATGCACCTAATAAGTAGAGTGTTTACATGCACGTAATTAGTAGTGTTTACAAGCACGTAATAAGTAGAGTGTTTACATGCACGTAATAAGTAGAGTGTTTACAAGCACGTAATAACTAGTGTTTACATGCACGTAATAAGTAGAGTGTTTACATGCACGTAATAAGTAGAGTGTTTACATGCACGTATTAACTGGTGTTTAAATGCACGTAATAAGTAGAGTGTTTACATGCACGTAATTAGTAGTGTTTACAAGCACGTAATAACTAGTGCTTACATGCACGTAATAAGTAGAGTGTTTACATGCACGTAATAAGTAGAGTGTTTACATGCACGTAATAACTAGAGTGTTTACATGCACGTATTAACTAGTGTTTAAATGCACGTAATAAGTAGAGTGTTTACATGCACGTAATAACTAGAGTGTTTACATGCACGTATTAACTAGTGTTTAAATGCACGTAATAAGTAGAGTGTTTACATGCACGTATTAACTAGTGTTTAAATGCACGTAATAAGTACGTTTACATGCACGTAATAAGTAGAGTGTTTACATGCACGTAATGAGTCGAGTGTTTACTTGCACGTAATGAGTCGAGTGTTTACTTGCACGTAATGAGTAGTGTTTACATGCACGTAATGAGTAGAGTTATTGACAAGATGCACATTTGATCACGTGTGGAAGCCTGGAGGCAAAGTGTGTCTGTGCGTTGCAGATAGTTATGGTCACATGAGCGCTGAGTAAACACTGGCTTCTGTGTCTGGGCCCCCGGGGCGAGTGACGTACTTATTATGATTCCAAGTCATCTTCTCACAAAGGTCAGACATTTGGAGCCGGGCCGTGGTGAACTACTCACGCAGATGCAGCACATGGACACGATGGCAAAGGAGCCCAGGATGCCCGCCGTGCCCACGATCCAGGTGAGACGCAGGAAGAGGATGACGCCCAGGATGTTCTGCATGCAGGGCAGGTAGACTCCGATGAAAGTTCCCATGGGGGGCACCTGGGGAAGCCAGACCAAACCATGGGTGGGAGACCACTGACAGTTGTGAAGTCTTCTGACCTTGTCCAACGCTTAGAGTCAAGGTTCAGTTTTGAATCACGTAAGGTTGAGTATCCTGGTCAGATTGTACCATACTGCTGACAAATCACCTCTTTAGAATTGGTGCCGGTGCTATACGCTGCCCAAACCAGAACCCAAAAAGGTATAACATGCTACCTTTTTAGGGCTGTCAATCTTTGGGCATCAGACGATTCGATTCGATACTTGGGGGTAACGAGTCGATCTGTTTACATCTACAAATTGTATTTTCTCTGGTCTGGTCACGTGCTAGCATGCTAACATCATAAGCCTGTTTTTTTTTAGCTGATTTTATATGTTTACTAGGAGTGTGAATCATTGGGCATCACACGATTTGATTAGATTATTGGGTGTAACGGTTCTATTTGTTTACATCTACAAATAGGCCATTTTTGTATTTTCTCTTATCTGGTCACGTGCTAGCATGCTAATGTTTTATGCCAGCTTTTTAAGCCAATTTTGTATGTTTACTAGTGGTGTGGATCTTTGGGCACCACACAATTCGATTCGATTTGATTCCTGGGGGAAACTATTATATTGGTTTACACCTACAAATAGTGTATTTTTGTATTTTATCTCATCTGGTCACGTGCTAGCATGCTAACATTTTATGCCATCTTTTTTTTGTTAATTGTATATGTTTACTGGGGCTGTGAATCTCGGGCACCACACGATTCGATTCTGGGGGGAAACAATTCCAATTGTTTTACACCTACAAATACTGCATGTTTGCATTTTCTCTTATCTGGTCACGTGCTAGCATGCTAACATCATAAGCCTGTTTTTTTTAACTGATTTTATATGTTTACTAGGAGTGTGAATCTTTGGGCATCACATGATTTGATTAGATTATTGGGTGTAACGATTCTATTTGTTTACATCTACAAATAGGCCATTTTTGTATTTTCTCTTATCTGGTCACGTGCTAGCATGCTAATGTTTAATGCCAGCTTTTTAAGCTAATTTTGTATGTTTACTAGTGGTGTGGATCTTTGGGCACCACACAGTTCGATTCGATTACATTCTTAGGGGAAACGATTCTATTGGTTTACACATACAAATAGTGCATTTTTGTATTTTATCTCATCTGGTCACGTGCTAGCATGCTAATATTTTATGCCATCTTTTTTTAGTTAATTTTATATGTTTACTAGGGCTGTGAATCTTTGGGCACCACACGATTCAATTCTTGGGGGAAACAATTCCAATTGTTTTACACCTACAAATAGTGCATGTTTGCATTTTCTCTTATCTGGTTACATGCTAGCACGCTAATGTTTTATGCCATTTTTTTTTTTTAGTTAATTTAATATGTTTACTCGGGCTGTGAATCTTTGGGCACCAAACGATTCGATTATATTCTTGGGGGTAATGATTCAATTTGTTTACACCTACAAATAGTGCATGTTTGTATTTTCTCTTATCTGGTTACGTGCTAGCATGCTAACATTTTATGCCATCTTTTTTAGTTAATTTAATATGTTTACTAGGGCTGTGAATCTTTGGGCACCACACGATTAGATTCTGGGGGGAAACAATTCCAATTGTTTTACACCTACAAATAGTGCATGTTTGCATTTTCTCTTATCTAGTTACATGCTAGCATGCTAATGTTTTATGACATTTTTTTTTTAGTTAATTTAATATGTTTACTTGGGCTGTGCATCTTTGGGCACCACACGATTCGATTATATTCTTGGGGGTAATGATTCAATTTGTTTACACCTACAAATAGTGCATGTTTGTATTTTCTCCTATCTGGTTACGTGCTAGCATGCTAAGATTTTATGCCATCTTTTTTTAGTTAATTTTATATGTTTACTAGGGCTGTGAATCTGGGCACCACACGATCAGATTCTGGGGGGAAACAATTCCAATTGTTTTACACCTACAAATAGTGCATGTTTGCATTTTCTCTTATCTAGTTACATGCTAGCATGCTAATGTTTTATGCCATTTTTTTTAGTTAATTTAATATGTTTACTTGGGCTGTGAATCTTTGGGCACCACACGATTCGATTATATTCTTGGGGGTAATGATTCAATTTGTTTACACCTACAAATAGTGCATGTTTGTATTTTCTCCTATCTGGTTACGTGCTAGCATGCTAACATTTTATGCCGTGTTTTTTTAGTTAATTTTATATGTTTACTAGGGGTGTGAATCTTTGGGCACACCACGATTCGATTCCATTCTAGGGGGTAACGATTCGATTTGTTTACACCTACAAATAGTGCATTTTTGTTATTAAAGGAAAACCGGTTTGGTTAAAAATAAAATTTTAGCCAAACATTTAATAAATTTGAGTACAAATAAACACAGGAGGAATATCCAACACTTCTCTTTTCTAAAGTAAAAGTGTACAGCAGAAAATGGGATATACATTAAAAATATCGTGGGTTTCCTGCACGTCATTTGAAGTGAAGTGAATTATATTTATATAGCGCTTATCTCTAGTGACTCAAAGCACTTTTACATAGTGAAACCCAATATCTAAGTTACATTTAAACCAGTGTGGGTGGCACTGGGAGCAGGTGGGTAAAGTGTCTTGCCCAAGGACACAACGGCAGTGACTAGGATGACGGAAGTGGGAATCGAACCTGCAACCCTCAAGTTGCTAGTACGGCCGCTCTACCAACCGAGCTATGCCGCCGTCATTAAAGGAAAAATCTGATCTGTGGGAGAAAATTCCTCTGACATTTTCAACTATGTTTTTTTTTTTTTGAGTGGTCAGCTTGACGCGTCCCTCTGTCTCGGACTCCCTGTTATGACTGGTAGGATTTTGCTTACTAGTTTCAATGACCCGCCTTATCTTGCCTCTGATTGGCCGGTCCGTAACGTTTGGCTCTAACCTTAGCCAATTGGGACTCATCTTAGGGACACCAACCAATCATCATGGATGTTCTCATTCATCCAAGTCTTTGGATTTTCTCAATATTTGTTTTGTTTAAAAAGTAGCTATGGTATCGCCAAACTACTGGAGAATGTAGTTAAGCTACGTAGCTTAGCTACTGCCCATCATTGAATATTGGTAACTGTTTTTGGGGTGTTTCAGCTCTGCACAGGTCCTGAAAATGTGTTACCAAACCATGGAGGCATTGCAGAGATATGCATTTAACAATCTGGCCTTACTTCATACTTCCTCCAAAGCAGGCCTTTGGAATTTGCCCCAGGTGTGACGTTTATAACCGTGGTGAGGACGGCTGCATTTGCGTCTGACAACAACTTCTTCATAAAAGGGAGCTAAAAAGCGTCTTGAAGTCGGTCTGTAAAAATAGGTTCCCGCCCCCCCAAAACAGCTCAATCTTAACATGTAGCATGCCTTTTAAAAAGAAAAACTAACTTTTAAATAAGAAATATTGCTTGACCAACAATACAATACAATCTACTTCTGGTTTCATTTGCATTTTGTCATCCTTACATACCCCGGAAGGGGAGAATGGACGCATTTTGGTGTAAAAAGTCAAGATAAAGGTGAAGTTCTAACACTGAAACACCCTCAGGAAGAGCTGCTTTAAGACATGCAGCTAACATCCATCCACTGTGTTTTAGATTAGATTAGATTAGATAGTACTTTATTTATTCCGTCAGGAGAGTTCCTTCAGGAAAATTACAATTTTCAGCACAATCCCATTCAAGATCAGACAAACATTACAGGGAGACAGAACAGATACTTTAGATACTTCTAAATCACTAATCCTGGTCTCCATGGCTTAACCTTAGACCTCCTTCTTATTGTCATTCAAATTTGAACTTTACAGCACAGATAAGAACAAAATTTCATTACATAAACTCATGGTAGTGCAGGATAAAAAAATAATAAGGTGCATGGATAATTAAATGAATATATATAAATAATATAAATATATATATATAATAAATAAATATATATATATATAAATAAATAGATTACTGTACAGGTAAATATATTGCACTTTTTCACATGCATCCACGTTTATGGATGTATGTTATATTGTCTTTTTTATTCCAGCGAGTTAGTCCATTTTGGGGGGGAGTTAAGGGGATGATTAAAGTTAAATTAATTAAATTAAAGCGACAAATAAAGTAAGTCACTTACAAGTATCACTATCATTGCAGGACGAGGAATAGCTAAACATGCTTCATAACACACCATAGGAGGATACAATAGCTCAATTTTATTTTATTTCTGATTAATATTAATAATAATGTATTATTATGTCTTTTTTCTTAATATTTATTTTTCTATATTTAATTGATGTATTTGCAAATACTATTTGGTTTTTCTGTTGTTTCTTTCTTTTTTGGGAGAGGGAGTGGTATTGTTGGGATACAAACAAAAAACTATATTTTGACATTTAGGTCAGACAATAGATACATGATATATGTGGATATGATGTAATGGATAGGAATGTCTGAGGCCCGATGTCAATAAAAAAACAACAACAAACAAACAAAAAAAAACAATAGCTCACCGCTAACAGCAAACTAGCACTCCTGAATGTAAACAAATGCCATGGGTGGATATCCACTGACATCTACTGTAATGATACCAAGTACAGTAGCGTAATTATTCGATACTACTATGATTACAGAGATATTTTTTTATCATCACAAAAACTTTTTTCCTTAAAAAAAAAATGCATTTTACGTTTATAAAGTCAGTAAATATGTCCCCGGACACATGAGGACTTTGAATATGACCAATGTATGATCCTGTAATTACCGGTACTTGGTATCGGATCCATCCCTAAATGTGTGGTATCATCTTCAACTAATGTCAAGTGTCAAAGAAGAGAAGAATAAGTGATTATTACATTTGAACAGAAGTGTAGATAGAACATGTTAAAACAGAAAATAAGCAGATAATAACAGTAAATTAACAGGTGGATTAATAATCAATTTTTACAGTTTGTCCCTCATAATGTGTAGAAAATAATAGGTGCATAAATGACACAATATGTTACTGCAGACTAATTAGGAGTCTTTGTTCAACATTTTATTTAAGGACTAAATGACAATAATAAACATATGTTTCATGTTCCCCAACATTTTTTGTTCAAATATAGACAATATAGTGACATTTTTGTGGTCTCCTTTATTTGGAAAAGTATCGAAATACATTTTGGTACTAAAGTATTGGTATCGGGTCAAGCCTACCCTAGACTACAAAGAACAAACAAACAAACCACACCAAATACTGTGGAAGTCTCTCCTTCTGCAAATTCAAATTCATACTTCTGTAGTGTATTTGTATTATTCACATGTGAATAATGCTGTATAATTGACTGTATTCATATTATTCACATGTGAATAATGCTGTATAATAGACTGTATTCATATTATTCACATGTGAATAATGCTGTATAATAGACTGTATTTATATTATTCACATGTGAATAATGCTGTATAATACACTGTATTTATATTATTCACATGTCAATAATGCTGTATAATAGACTGTATTTATGTTATTCACATGTGAATAATGCTGTATAATAGATTGTTTTTATATTATTCACATGTGAATAATGTTGTATAAACTGTATTTATGTTATTCACATGTGAATAATGTTGTATAATAGACTGTATTTATATTATTCACGTGTGAATAATGCTGTAGACTGTATTTATGTTATTCACATGTGAATAATGCTGTATAATAGACTGTATTTATATTATTCACGTGTGAATAATGCTGTAGACTGTGTTTATATTATTCACATGTGAATAATGCTATATAATTGACTGTATTTATATTATTCACATGTGAATAATGCTGTATAATAGACTGTATTTGTTATTCACATGTGAATAATGCTGTGTAATACACTGTATTTATATTATTCACATGTCAATAATGCTGTATAATAGACTATATTATTCACATGTGAATATTACTGTATAATAGACGGTATTTATATTATTCACATGTGAATAATGCTGTATAATACTGTATTTATATCATTCACATGTGAATAATGCTGTATAATAGACTGTATTTATATTATTCACATGTTAAATGTTTATTGTCTATTGTGAGCAAACTGTGGTGCTGATTTTCCCCCAAGGATCAATAAAGTACTTTCTATTCTATTCTATCTATTTTAAATGAACAATAACACATTTTTATGCACGTTTTTTTTGTAAGCAAGATGAGTATAAATGCCTTGAACTGGACGTATAACCACACTTTCCAAACTTCTTTTATACACTGATTAAAAATCAGTTTTACTTGCTGCTATCTTTTTTTCATTTGTTTTCCCACAAATTGCTTCTGCTGCTTTAACATGACTGCAGGCCACGTCTCTTGCCTTTGATCCATTTTGGAAGATTTTACGCTCTTCGGTGACGTTATTATTTATAACTTCAAAAATATCTGGCTTGCTGGAGTCACTTTAATAAATCTATTTCTAAATCTACATTCTAATAGTATTTATTTTGCGGCGGCGGACTAAAAATATTGAAACACTTGCCACACAACTGGAGAACAAAGTCTTCTTTCAGTGAAATGTAGCCATAAAAGTGTTGCTTTTTCAAAATGGAACCTTCAGCCATTAAATACAACATTGCATAATCAATGTTCCAGAGACACCTGCACTTTTTTCCTACGCTTTAAACCTTGTGGCTAATTTATGTATTTTTCTCTGCTAACGGCCAAAATGTTTAGAGTTCAAAAGGTTTCATTAAACCTAAGCAGAGACACTGAAAAGGTGTGTTGTTGTTTGCGCTGCTTTGGCGCCATCTTTTGGAGCAGTTTGATCACTGCAGGTGTTGGGGGTTGAAAATTTACCTGTACCTGCTTTAGTGCCTGGAACTGGAAGTAAAACCGTCCGTTTCTGCTCCAAGGTCTTCATTGATCACTATAAGCAACGTTTGTAATATAATACAATTGGGATATAATGATAATAATAATAATAATAATGGATTATATTTATATAGTGCTTTTCTGTCAACTACATACTCAAAGCGATGTTACTATTATTATTATGTCTACAAATGTGATGAGGTGTTGCTAATATTAGTTCTGTAAAACAGGATCTGACTACTAAATATTACTGTTGTAAAAGACAGTATTTTCATGGTAGATGTATTTGGGTCACATTATTGTGACAAAAATTACGCTATTACTATTATCGCAGTATTGTTGGATTTGTTAAAAAGTACTTAAACACACAGAATTCTTTAAAACATTTTCTTTATAAATATATAAAATAAGTACACACCCCCATTAGAAAATTCCAATTAAAATTAAAACTCTTTCATTAACTTTTAATCAGAAGGGTTCAATCTCTCTCCTGTGGTAGTTTGAAGCCGACACGACAAATGCACTCAGAGGAGATAATATTTGAAAAAAGGTGACCGGTTTTTACAAAACTTTTGTTTTGAAGGGGGAACTGCAAACTTCCTGTTGATTTTTGCTGGGAGTTGTCAATATACGAAATGTATGTCTAAGTGAGACCTACGTAGAGGTTTTTGTTTCATGTCTCTACGACATTCCTACTGGAAGTTACAGGCAGTTTTGTCTGTGTTTTCTTCCTAGGAGCAGTTTTGTCTGTCTTTAATTCCTAGAGCGCAATTTTGAGTTTTGGGGTTAAATTTTTGGATTAGATCGCAATTTTCGCCAGTCCTGATGTGTGTGTCTGGTTTGGTGAGTTTTGAAGCATGTTAAGGGGGTCAAATTACAGCTCAAAGAGGCAAAGGTGAGTGTTTTTACAAAACTTTTGTTTTGAAGGGGGAATTGCAAACTTCCTGTTGGTTTTTGCTGAAGGATGGCAGTGTATGAAATCTAGGTCTAAGTGAGACCTTCATAGAAGCTTTTGTTTCATGTCGCTACAACATTCCTACTGGAAGTTACAGGCAGTTTTGTCTGTTTTCTTCCTAGGACCATTTTTGTCTGTCTTTAATTCCCAGGGGGCGCTAGAGCGCAAATTTGAGTTTTGGGTTTAGGTTTTTCTGATTAAATCGCAATGTTTGCCAGTCCTGATGTGTGTGTCAAATTTGGTGAGTTTTGAAGCATGTTAAGGGGGGTCAAATTACAGCTCAAAGCTGCGGAATAATAATAAAGACAGAATAAAATGCTAGAAATTCAATAGGGTCCTCTGTCCCAAAGGGACATTCGGTTTCTAAATATGAATCGAGATCAGATGTTTTTATTTGCCATATCAGCTTGGAATAATCACAAATAAGGAAGCAACAACAATGAAATAAATAAAGCTAACCTGTTACACACAGTATCGACAAGGAGTATCGGTATTGGTATCGATAACGATATACAAGGCTGCTCGGAGGTGTGATGGTGAGTAAATAGTGCCTGCTGGCTGGGGTGAGCTCCAGCACAACATCAGCAAGTGAAAAGAGTACATACCATGTTGTGAGTCCTAACAATAATGTCCATGGCCTTCTGTTGTCTGTCCAAATGCTGCAGGGACCCCGACTTCCAAATCTCCCACATCTCCCCCTTTGACTTCTATCAAGTCTTTATGCACAAGGTCTTGGGACTCTCAAAGAAAGAAGACATGTACTGTATCTGCCAGGAGGCGGGGCTTAGCCAGACGTCAGCGGCGCTCCTGACAAAGCTGCATTTCAATATCTCTCCCAGACACTCACAGGCTATTTCTTCAACTGGGATAAAAAGTCAGACTTTTCAAAAGGCTTATTTATTATTTATTATGGGCTTGATTTGACCTGTGAAGTGCTGAACACTACACAGCCCACTTCCAAAACTTTCCACTTGCATTCGTGCAAAATCTCTTGCACTTTTTCTACTTATGCGTGTGTGGGGATGTATATCGTTCGGATTTTACATCCTTAGCGATACCAGCATTTATCGGTACTCTTATCAGTACTATATGTAATATTTGGGGGAAAAGAGATGTGAAAAACTGCATTGTGATTATCTTTATATTTGTCATTATTCAAAGCGGATTTTAACTTTTGTGAGGTGTTGCTTCCTTATTTGTCATTATTCAAAGCGGATTTTAACTTTTGCGAGGGGTTGCTTTCTTATTTGTTATTATTCAAAAAGGATTTAAACTTTTGTGCAGGTTTGCTTCCGTATTTGTCATTATTCCACACAGATTTTAATGTTCGTGTGGTGTTGCTTCCTTATTTGTCATTATTCAAAAAGGATTTAAACTTTTGTGCAGGGTTGCTTCCATATTTGTCATTATTCCACACAGATTTTAATGTTCGTGTGGTGTTGCTTCCTTATTTGTCAATATTCAAAGCTGATTTTAACTTTTGTGTGGGGTTGCTTCCTTATTTGTCATAATTCAAAGTGGATTTTAACTATTGTGTGGGGTTGCTTCCTTATTTGTCATCATTCAAAAGCGGATTTTAACTTTTTTGTGGTGTTGCTTCCTTATTTGTCATTTTTCAAAGCTGATTTTTACTTTTGTGTAGTGTTGCTTCCTTTTTTGTCATTATTCAAAGTTGATTTTAACTTTGCGAAGGGTTGCTTCCTTATTTGTCATTATTCAAATTGGATTTTAACTTTTTGAGGTGTTTCTTCCTTATTTGTCATTATTCAAAGCGGATTTAAACTTTTGTGCAGGGTTGCTTCCTTATTTGTCATTATTCCAAAACTGATTTTAACTTTTGTGTGGTGTTGCTTCCTTTTTTGTCATTATTCAAAGTGGATTTTCACTATTGTGTGGGGTTGCTTCTTTATGTGTCATTAGTCAAATTGGATTTTAACTTTGTGTGGTGTTGCTTCCATATTTGTCATTGTTCAAATTGGATTTTAACTTTGTGTGGTGTTGCTTCCTTATTTGTCATTAATCAAAACAAATTTTTACTTTTTGTGGTGTTTCTTCCTTATTTGTCATTATTCAAAACTAATTTGAACGTTTTGTGGTGTTGCTTCCTTATTTGTCATTATTCAAAGCAGATTTTAGCCTATGTGTGGGGTGGCTTTCTTATTTGTCATTATTCAAATTCGATTTGAACTTTTTGAGGTGTTGCTTCCATATTTGTCATTATTCAAAGCAGACTTTAACGTTTGTGTTGCGTTGCTTCCTTATTTGTCCTTGTTCAAAAGCGGATTTTAACTTTTTTGTGGGGTTGCTTCCTTATTTGTCATTATTCAAAAGCGGATTTTAACTTTTTTGTGGTGTTGCTTCCTTATTTGTCGTTACTCAACGTGGATTTTAACTTTTGTGTGGGGTGGCTTCCTTATTTGTCATTATTCAAATTGGATTTGAACTTTTTGAGGTGTTGCTTCCTTATTTGTCACTATTCAAAGCGGACTTGAACGTTTGTGTGGGGTTGCTTCCTTATTTGTCATTATTCAAAAGCGGATTTTAACTTTTTTGTGGGGTTGCTTCCTTATTTGTCATTATTCAAAGCTGATTTTAACTTTTATTCCGTCGTACACCTCCTTATAACTTGGTAGGTGACATATGCTACCTGTTAGCATGCTAATATACGTTTATGGAGCGCCTTTCTCGAGACGACAGTGAGGAGATTCCCACATCATCTCGTTAGTGTGAACAGAGATTTTCAGAATTAAAGTCCATACCGTGACAGCGATCCTTCTGAAGCCATCTTCGGCCTCCTCGTGTTCTCGGACACCTTGGGTCAGGTTGGTGTAGTTGGCCAGCTTGTTGAGAAGCGACGATACCATTGGAGTGCTGTCCATTTCTTCCTTCACGGACACGGAGAAGAAGATGATATTGAAAACTATTCACCAAAACATATTACAACATGAAAAATAGTAGGGAGAAGCAGAAAAAAGGGACGTGCAATACCATTGATTATCTTTCCAATCCAACAATCCAATACCGAGTAAAATTCAGGCTGGTATCGGCCATACCGATCTGATACTTTGTGCAAATATGCTTAATGTGTCTGCTAAAATATTAAAGTTACATAATGCAAATAACTTTTCTCATAACAAGAATACAATGTAGTTATTAATATATATATATATATATATATATATATATATATATAGTTTTTTTCAATTTTAACATTGTACTCCTCAAGAGTCATAAAACTTGGTACTCAACACGTGCTAAGCGTTAGCATGTCAACATTTGATTAGCTGGCGGTCTCACCTCGAACAGGGCCATGTTCTTGCCGTTGTACACGTCCACATCGCTGTCCAGGATGAAAGGCCGCGACTCCCTCTGGGTGTCGTCTCCTGCGGGGTTCACAGCCACAACCTCCGTGTCACACGGCTGCTTTTCATTTACCCTTCAAACTTCTTGCAAGCTACTTAACTAAAAATGTTAGCTTGCTAGCACTAGCACGTTACCTTTTTGAGCTACTTTTGCACCCCTGGAATCATATAAATTGGTATGCAACACTTGTTAACTTTAAGCATGCTACAGTTAGCGTGCTAAAAAGGGAATGCGAAAATTTTCCACTATGTTACACGTTTTTCTCTACTTCCACAGCCATTTCACATACCATATAACTTGGTATGTGAAAAATGCTAACTGTTAGCATGCCAACATTAGCACACATGCTAATCATTAGCATTTTAATGTTAGCATGCTAACGTTTTAGGCTACTTCTTTAACTCATTTTGTATGTTTACACCTAAAACTCACAGATTCATTAGCATGTTACCTTTTTGAGCTAATTTTGCAACCCTTGCCTTAGGGTCATATTAAATTGGTATGCAACACTTGTTAACTTTTAGCATTTTACAGTTAGCATTCTAAAAGGAATGCAAAATGTTTTCGCTATGTTACACGTTTTTTTTATACTTCCACAGCCGTACAACTTAGAGCCATATAACTTGGTATGTGAAACGTGCTAACTATTTGCATGCCAACTTCAGCACACATGTTATCATTAGCATTTTAATGTTAGCATGCTAACATTTTAGGTTAGCTCTTTAGCTCATTTTGTACATTTACACCTAGAACTCAGATTCATTATGTTACCTTTTTGAGCTACTTTTGCAACCCTTACCCTAGCGTCATATTAAATTGGTATGCAACACTTGCTACCTTTTAGCATTTTACAGTCAGCATGCTAAAAAGGGCATGCGAACATTTCCCGCAATTTTTACACCTTGTTCTCTACTTCCGCCTTAGAGCCTTATAACTTGGTATGTGAAACATGCTAACTTTTAGCATGCCAACATTAGCATTTTAATGTTAGCATGCTAACGTTTTAGGCTAGCTCTTTGGCTAATTTTGTACGTTTACACCTTACTCTCACAGATTCAGACACTTAGTGCAATCTTAAAAGGCACGGCGGTTCGCGGCGCCCCCCGGCCATAGGGCCAGAGCACAGATAGCAGGCCCATCAAAATTTCCGCGGGAATTTTCCAGTGGTTAAATTATTATTTGTTCTGTAAGTAATTTATTAGGCCCGTACAAAAATAATGTTTCTTAGCCGTGGTCCATGTAGGTCGCAACGGTACCCAGTTGTAATACCCTTTTCCACCACGTGTGGCAGTAATCTCAAACAAACAGAAGAAACCTGGGGCTACAGTCGTAAAGTTTCTTAAGCGCAAAAAATACGACTAAAGTGGCTTTTAAGTGACGAAAAGAAAATAGGACTGAATGCAAATATACATTGTGTACAACACCGTGTATCATCTTCTCTCAATATACAATCTTTGGTAATGCACAGCCCGCTATAACACCGGACAACGTAACGCAATGAAGTCCACTTTATTTTTTAAACACGATCCCATACTAAATGTGCTGGCGGCGTACGTCACTAGTACAACAAATTCCACTCGCATTTAGGGATGAAATGTTTTTAAACTTATGATTACATGCTAAATAAAATGCTAAACTTCAGCACAGTAATAAAAAAGTGGAAGGTTTACGTGTTGCTCAAGGACATATTTACCTGGTGCTGCAACAGCCATGATATTACCCAATCACAGCTGCTCTCGGAACACCAATTTTTGGCTAAGAATCATACTGATCACTAATTGACTTATTTTTCCAATCAGCCTGACCTAAGTCTCAGGTTTCAACAATGAATGTATACCACCTTGGAATAAGGTGTAACGTAAAAAATGTATTCAGTCTTGGAATAAGGTGTGACGTATCAAATGTATTCCATCTTGGAACAAAGTTGGAACTTACAAATGTATTCAATCTTGGAATAAGGTGTAACATAACAAATGTATTCCGTCTTGGAACAAGGCTGCAACATAAATATATTCCACCTTGCAACAAGGCTGGAACATAGCAAATGTATTCCATCTTGGAATAAGGTGTAACATAACATATGTATTCCATCTTGGAACATGGCTTTAACATAACAAATGTATTCCATCTTGAGACAAGGTGTAACATAACGAATGTATTCCATCTTGGAACAAGGCTTTAACATAAGAAATGTATACCATCTTGAAATAAGGTGTAACATAACAAATGTATTCCATCTTGGAATAAGGTGTAACATAAATGTATTCCGTCTTGGAACAAAGCTGGAACAAAACAAATGTATTCCGTCTTGGAACAAAGCTGGAACATAACAAATGTATTCCATCTTGGAACAAAGCTGGAACATAAATATATTCCATCTTGGAACAAGGTTGAAACTTACAAATGTATTCAATCTTGGAATAAGGTGTAACATAACAAATGTATTCCGTCTTGGAACAAGGCTGGAACATATCAAATGTATTCCATCTTGAAACAAGGCTGCAACTTAAATATATTCCACCTTGCAACAAGGCTGGAACATATCAAATGTATTCCATCTTGGAACAAGGCTGCAACATAAATATATTCCACCTTGCAACAAGGCTGGAACATAACAAATGTATTCCATCTTGGAATAAGGTGTAAGATAACAAATGTATTCCATCTTGGAACAAGGCTGGAACATAACAAATGTATTCCATCTTGAAACAAGGTGTAACATAAATGTATTTCGTCTTGGAAAAAAGCTGGAACATAAATGTATTCCGTCTTGGAAGAAAGCTGGAACATAACAAATGTATTCCATCTTGAAACAAGGTGTAACATAACAAATGTATATCGTCTTGGAAGAAAGCTGGAACATAACAAATGTATTCCATCTTGGAACAAAGCTGGAACATAAATATATTCCATCTTGGAACAAGGCTGGAACAAAACAAATGTATTCTACCTTGGAACAAGGCTGGAACATAACACAGTTATTCTATCTTGGAAAAAGGTGTAACATAACAAATATATTCTATCTTGGAACAAGGCTGGAACATAACAAATGTATTCCATCTTGGAAAATGGTGTAACATAACAAATGTATTCCATCTTGGAACAAGGCTGGAACATAACAAATGTGTTCCATCTTGGAACGAGGCTGGAACAAAACAAATGTATTCTATTTCGAACAAGGCTGGAACATAACACAGGTATTCTATCTCTGGAAAAGGTGTAACATAACAAATATATTCTATCTTGGAACAAGGCTGGAACATAACACAGGTATTCTATCTTGGGAAAAGGTGTAACATAACAAATGTATTCCATCTTGGAACAAGGCTGGAACATAACAAATGTTTTCCATCTTGGAACAAGGCTGGAACAACACAAATGTTTTCCATCTTGGAAAAAGATGTAACATAACAAATGTTTTCCATCTTGGAACAAGGCTGGAACAACACAAATGTTTTCCATCTTGGAAAAAGATGTAACATAACAACAAGTGAATACTGTGAATAATATCGGTGGTCCTGAACAAGGTCAATATGCCCTACTAAGGTCTCTGTGTTACTGCATACTTGACTTGGCCCCTGGGGCCACTGGTGTCTCCTGACCTGATGACTGCTCTTTTGTTGGGAGGAAATAGGAAATATTAGAAATTGTGGTTGATCTCCTGACAGAATCACTCTGCCAAGTTGTACTGAATAAGAAGAATCTAAACACAATGCAAGGTCACACAAACTGTGTGTCCTAATAGTTGTGTTTATTCCCAAAATACAACTAAGGCAAGTAAATGCATTGAAAGGCTTCATGAAGAACGAACTTTCTGACCTGAAATACACTAAACACTATAATACACTACCCACTACACTACACACTACACTACAATACACAACACACTACAATACAATGCACACTAACAGTGATTACTGCATACAATAATGATCATTATGATTGTGTGTAATGTCTGCAACAAACCATATTAGAGCTGGCAATATGACAGTATCAGCATATTAGTGATTGATATTTTCTATGACCTACTGACAATAAGGAGCAGGAGATAAATATATTCCAGTGTGGTTGGGCCATGGGCACGTTGGTAAAGATGACTCCCTGACAACCCCAAACAAAGTACTGGCTATTGGCTTGATATCACAGGCTTTTAGCTCGGTAGTTAGCGCACTCTATTTCTCATGCGGACAAACCGTTTGAGAATCATTGGCATAAGCTATCTGTGGTATGTTATCTAACTACGAAGTTGCTTTTTCCAGGAAGCTGAATGGTTTATGTTGCGCCCTACAAAGTGTTTGGACTGTAAGTGTTGTGCTAATCACGCACCAGCTGTTTGATTGTAACATTTATCTTAGTTGTGGTATTCATTGCAAAATTTGGGAGGTGTTAAAATCACCATGTAAAATCGCTAACGCTAACAGTAGCCTGTCTATGGCAAATCCAATGTACATTAGCATCAAGCTAAAGGTGTGACTGAGGCCATGCAGTGTGCACGTTGGTAAAGATGACTCCCTGACAACCCCAGACGAAGTACTGGCTATTGGCTTGATATCCCAGGCTTTTAGCTCGGTAGTTAGCAAACTCCGTTTCTCATGCGGAAGAACAGTTTTGAGAATCACTTGTATAGGCTATCTATTGTACGTTGTCTAACTAGGAAGTCACTTTTTCCAGGAAGCTGAATGGTTTATGTTGCGCCCTACAAAGCATTTAGACTGTAAGTGTTGTGCTTATTACGCACCAGCTGTTTGATTGTAACATTTATCTTAGTTGTGGTATTCATTGCTAAATTTGGAGGTGTTAAAATCGCCATGTAAAATCGCTAATGCTAACAGTAGCCTGTGTATGGCAAATCCAATGTACATTAGAATCAAGCTAAAGGTGTGACTGAGGCCATGCAGTGTGCACGTTGGTAAAGATGACTCCCTGACAACCCCAGACGAAGTACTGGCTATCGGGTTGATATACCAGGCTTTTAGCTCGGTAGTTTGCACACTCCGGTTCTCATGCGGAAGAACAGTTTTAAGAATCACTGATATAGGCTATCTTTGGTACATTGTCTAACTAGGAGGTCACTTTTTTCCAAGGAAGCTGAATGGTTTATGTTGCGCCCTACAAAGTGTTTAGACTGCAAGTGTAGTGCTTATTACGCACCAGCTGTTTGAATGTGACATTCATCCTAGTTGTAGTTCTCATTGACTAATTCAGAGGTGTTAAAATCGCTAATGCTAAAATGACTAAATTGGGTAGCCAAATCCCGATGCAGGTGTGCTTCCAAACTGTCTAGAAAAAGTTGTATAGGCCTGCTGTGTGTTCCAGACCATGACAGACTGGCCCAGGTGCGAGATTGAGTTCTTGTTCCCACTCCAGACTGGAGCCCAGTCTGAAATTGACTTTTTCAAAAACAAGTGTACTCATCCTTCTCCAGAGTCTATCTTTTTCCCCACCTTCTACGGGGCGGCCCATCAGCGTTCCTGTTCTGTTTCCTGAACAATGTTTGTTCATCTCATCTTGTGGTGGAAAAATGCCATTTTGCAATACTTGTGCCATGACAAAGAGCATACCATAGCAGTAAATGAGTGTCTCCATGGTAGCACAGCCAAACTCCTCATTTAAACATGGCGGTCTGCATCAGTTATCAATAGCGCACAATTTTATAGTTTTTTTTAGATTTGGATCTCAGTAGATGAGGCCCCAAGTATAAAGATGGTGACACCCTGAAACATGACACTGGTGGAAAGATGGAAAATGCCGATAGAATGTTATTGTTGATGCATGTGGTGTTTTGTCCAGTCAGCGTTTTGTGTGTGAGTTCCTCCGAGCTCTCATTTTCTTGTGCGATGTGTTTACCACAAGGTCCTGGGGGCAACTTTCAATATATTCTGTTAGTGTAATAACAGCAGTACATACATATATATATATATATATATATATATATATATATATATATATATATATATATATATATATATATATATATATATATATATATATATATATATATATATATATATATATATATATATATATATATATATATATATAATATTTAGTTATGTGTGTTCTACTTGCTAATATTCGAATTATTGGATATTATTGTTTAAATATTACTGCAAAAAGAGGGCTGTCTTAAAAACGTTTTTTTTCCCACTATAGATTAGCATTCGCTATTAGCTAGCTAACAGCTAACATCCTTGTCTCCATGGCGACAAAGTAAGTTTCTTACAAGTACCATTATCACTGGAGGGCGAAGAATAGCTAAACATGCTTCACTACACACCAGAGGATATGATAGCTCACGACGGCTAACAAAAGATAGCGCTCCTGAATGTAAACAAATGCCATGGGTGGATCTACACCTGACATCCACTGTAATGATACCAAGTACAGGCGCTTATCAAGTCGATGCTATTATGATGACGTCAATGTATTTTAGCATCACATCTTCTTTCGTTTTTTTTTAATTTATATTGTGTTTATAAAGTCAGGAAATACATCCCTAGACACACGAGGACTTTGAATATGTATGAGCTTGTAACTACTTGGTATCGGATTGATACCAAAATGTGTGGTATCATCCAAAACTAATGTGAAGTATCAAAGAAGAGAAGAAAAAGTGATTATTACATTTTAACAGAAGTGTAGATAGAACATGTTAAAATTGAAAATAAGCAGATATTAACAGTAAATGAACAAGAAGTATAATAATCAAGTTTATACAGTTTGTCCCTCATAATGTGTACAAAATAATAGGTGTATAAATGACACAATATGTTACTGCAGACTAATTAGGAGTCTTTGTTTGTTTACTTACTACTAAAAGACAAGTTCATTATTTTATTTCAGGACTAAATGACAATAATAAACATATATTTCATGTACATTAAGATTTTTTTGTTACAATTAAGAAAATAATGACATTATTGTGGTCCCCTTTATTTAGAAAAGTATCAAAGAGTATCGAAATACATTTTGATACCGGTATTAAAAAACAGTTTGTTACAAAAATAAATTACCCTAAGTTCTGCAATATAAAACTGCTCCTTTTTCATATGCTTTGAACCCAAAAGTGTGCGGCTAACTTATGAATTTTCTTTGCTGACGGCCATAATAAAACATGTTAAAAATAAAAACCATACAAACACGCTTAAGAGCCGTGTTATTGTTTGTATTATGGCGCCATCGTTTGGACGAGTTTCTTTTTACGGGTGCTGCTGGGTGAATGTTGATTCCTGATAATTAACACTTTGAACCGGAAGCAGAAGTGCCGTTCCGTCTTCTAGCCGTCCATAGCGTTTCTACTCTTAGGGATCCTTCACTAATCACTACAAGCAACCTTTGTAAGTTTTACAATATAACTAAAACAATTCTTACTTACGAAAGCATCCCATGTGTGATGTCTGCAGGAGTGTTTTCATGCATATTTAGGGTCCGCCAGGCCCATTGCAAAAGGACTCCAAAGGAGTCCTTTTGCAATGGGCCAAAGGACCCTATTGAAACTGTAATGTTTTATTATTATTATTATTATTATTCCGCCGCCTCTTTGAACTGTAATTTGACGTCCTGAACATGCTTCAAAACTCACCAAATTTCACACACTCATCAGAACTGGCGAAAATTGCCATCTAATGAAAAAACCAAACCCCAAAAATCAAAAATGCGTTCTAGCGCCTCCTAGGAAAAACAAAAAACAGACTGCTTGTAACTTCCGTCAGGAATGTCGTACAGACATGAAACAAAAACCTCTATGTAGGGCTGACTTAGACCTAGATTTCATAATTTTATCTTATAGGGCAAAAATCAACAAAAAATTTGCAAAAACCCATTCAAAGCAACATTTTTGCAAAAAATGCTATTTTTGCCTCTTTGAGCTGTAATTTGACCCCCTTAAAATGCTTCAAAACTCAAACTTGGCACACACATCAGGACTGGCGGAAATTGCGATATAATGAAAAAAACAAACCCCAAAATTAAAAAATGCGCTCTAGCAACACATGCCAATACAGCCGCTTTAGTTTACTAAATTGCAGTTTTAAATTTCGCGCAAAGTATCCTGTTGAAAACGTCGGTATGATGACATGTGCGCGTGACGTCTCGGATTGTAGCACACATTTTTTTCCAGCCCGATCCCAGCTGTAAGTAGTCTGCTTTAATCGCATAATTACACAGTATTCTGGACATCTGTGTTGCTGAATATTTTGCAATTTGTTCAATTAATAATGGAGACGTCAAAGAAGAAAGATGTAGGTGGGAAGCGGTGTATTGCGGCCGCCTTTAGCAACACAAACACAGCCGGTGTTTCCTTGTTTACATTCCCGGAGGTGAAGCTTTACTATGGGGCGGCATAGCTCGGTTGGTAGAGTGGCCGTGCCAGCAACTTGAGGGTTGCAGGTTCGATTCCCGCTTCCGCCATCCTGGTCACTGCCGTTGTGTCCTTGGGCAAGGCACTTTACCCACCTGCTCCCAGTGCCACCCACACTGGTTTAAATGTAACTTAGATATTGGGTTTCACTATGTAAAGCGATTTGAGTCACTACAGAAAAGCGCTATATAAATATAATTCACTTCACTTCACTATGGAACAGAGCGGTCAAGCGAACATGGATCCCGACCACATGTCAACCGGCAGGTTTCGGTGAGAAAATTGTGGTAATAAGTCGGCTCTTACCGTAGACATGAGCGGAGCTTGCGTCCTCCTGCAGCTGCGTGGCTTCCCCAAGAGACACTGGCGGTCACCACACCCGTGGCCACACCCCTCCGACTTTACGGTACCATATAATCTCACTAAAACACTAGTAACACAATAAGTGGATAAGGGATTTTCCAGAATGATCCTAGTAAATGTGTCTAATAACATCTGAATCGCTCCCACTTCCCTCGTCGTTTTTTTTTCTGTAGTCCTTCACTCTCACTTTCCTCATCCACAAATCTTTCATCCTTGCTCAAATTAATGGGTAAATTGTCGCTTTCTTGGTCCGAATCGCTTTCGTTGTTGGCGGCCATGATGGTAAACAATGTTCAGATGTGAGGAGCTCCACAACCCGTGATGTCACGCGCACATCCTCTGCTACTTCCGGTACAGACAAGGCTTTTTTATTAGCGACTAAAAGTTGCGAAGTTTATCGTGGATGTTCTCTACTAAATCTTTTTAGCAAAAATATGGCAATATCGCGAAATGATGAAGTATGACACATAGAATGGACCTGATATCCCTGTTTAAATGAGAAAATCTCATTTCAGTAGGCCTTTAAGAAGCCCTGCTGCAGTCCGATGAATGGAATAATAGTGTATAAATATTAATGGTAAATAATAGTCTGAGGCTCCCATGTAAATAAAAGCGTGAGAAATGGCGGGGGCGGAAGTCCCACAATGCATTGCGAGATCACCTGCCCACTCCCTCCCACCTGACTGGGATCCGTCCGAGTTGTCGTCTTTATCGCCGTCAGAGAACACCTGGTCGAGGCTGGCGGGTTTGCCGCCTCCCTCGGCGTCTTGTACCGGCACCACGGTGAAGTTGGTGGGCATGTTGGTCGCCTGAGGACCGCAGAAGAGATGGAAAAGTTGACTCCTCCATGACCCAAACACAAGTCTTACTTCCTTCTCCTTCCTCCCCCGCCCACCTTGCTCGGAGCGCCAAAAAGTTGGAGCAACTTTCCACAAGAAGTTCCTAGACAACAACAACTCACATGGAAGAAGCGAGGCGGGAGTCTGCTCTTCTCTCCGCGGGCAGGACGCGTCCGCCTGGGCTTTGCTGCTCGTCAACAGAGGGGGTGTGACCTGCGCCGCGGTGCATTGTGGGTAGGGACGAGCTGTCCGGACTTCGTGGTGGAAGCAGGAAAAAAGAATAAAAGTATGTATTTTTTCTGAGCACAAACACAAAAAACAACAACAACAACAACAAGCAATGAAATAGAAGGAAATATTTGTGGTTTTCGTATTTTTTCAGAGTGCTGGACATGCAACCGTGACTAAACGCGTTAGGCCACAGATGAGGCCCACCGCCTGCCTGCCTGCGTCCCTCAGGTGCGTGCAACTTCCGTTCATTAGAGCAGTGGTCCCAAACCACCGGGCCGCGGCATACCGATTAGTACCGGGCAGCACTAAAAAAATATATATATATAATAGGTTTTTTTTTAAATTATTAAATCAACATAAAAAAACACTATATATACATTATATATCAATTTAGATCAATACAGTCAGCAGGGATGAAGTCCGTAAGCACACATGATTGTATTTCTTTATGAAAAAACAAACAAACAATATTTATTGAATAATACTTCAACAAAATATGAATGTAAGTTCATAAACTGTGAAAAGAAATACAACAAAGCAATATTCAGTGTTGACAGCTAGATTTTTTGTGGACATGTTCCATAAATATTGATGTTAAAGATTTATTTTATTGTGAGGAAATGTTAAGAATGAAAGTCCTACTGAAAGCCACTACTATACAGTCTGATAGTTTATATATCAATGATGAAATATTAACATTGCAACACATGCCAATATAGCCGGTTTAGTTTACTAAATTGCAATTTTAAATTTCCCGCGGAGTTTCTTGTTGAAAACGTCGCAGAATGATGACACGTGCTTGTGACGTTATTGGTTGTAGCGGACATGTTCTCCCAGCACCACTCGCGGCTAAAAGTAGTCTGTTTTTACCGCATAATTACACCGTATTTTGGACTTCTGTGTTGCTGAATCTTTTGCAATGTGTTCAATTAATAATGGAGACGTCAAAGAAGAATGCTGTTGGTGGAAAGCGGTGTATTGCAGCTGCCTTTAGGAACCAAAACACAGCCGGTGTTTCTTTGTTTGTTGTGAAGCTTTAACACAGAGCGGTCAAGCGAACATGTTTCTCTACGTCAACCAGCAAGTTTTTGGATGGGAAAATTGGGATATTAAGTCTGCTCTTACCGGAGACTTTAGCGGATTATGCGACCTCCTCCTGCAGTTGTCAAAACGGCGGCTGTGTTTTTGACTCCTCCATTGGCGGTTTAGCTCGGTTGGTAGAGTGGCCGTGCCAGCAACGTGAGGGTTGCAGGTTCGATTCCCGCTTCCGCCATCCTAGTCAATGCCGTTGTGTCCTTGGGCAAGACACTTTACCCACCTGCTCCCAGTGCCACCCACACTGGTTTAAATGTAACTTAGATATTGGGTTTCACTATATAAAGCGCTTTGAGTCACTAGAGAAAAAGCACTATATAAACATAATTCACGCTTCTCTCAGAGACACTGGCGGTCACCGCAGCCATCCGACTTTCAGGTATGACTTAATAATCTCATGAAAACACTATTAACACAATAAGCAAATAAGGGCTTTTCCAGAATTATCCCAGTAAATGTGTCTAATAACATCTGAATCGCTCTCACTGCCGTCGCCTGGAGCGTCGCCTTTTTTTGTTGTTTTTTTAGTGCGTCACTCTAAATTTCCTCATCCACAAATCTTTCATCCTCGCTCAAATTAATGGGGAAATTGTCGCTTTCTCAGTCCGAATCGCCCTCGCTGCTGGTGACCATGATTGTAAACAATGTTCAGATGTGAGGATCTCCACAACCCGTGATGTCACGCGCACATCGTCCGCTACTTCCGGTACAGGCAAGGCTTTTTTATTAGCGACCAAAAGTTGCGAACTTTATCATGGATCTACTAAATCCTTTCAGCAAAAATATGGCAATATGGCGAAATGATGAAGTATGACACATAGAATGGACCTGCTATCCCCCTTTAAATAAGAACATCTCATTTCAGTAGGCCTTGAAGTTGATGAATCCAGATGGATGTCTATTACAATCCCCAAAGAGAGCTCTTTAAGTTGATGATTACTTCTATGTGTACAAATCTTTATTTATAATTGAATCACTAGTTTATTTTTCAACAATTTTTTTGTTATTTTTATATCTTTTTTTCCAAATAGTTCAAGAAAGACCACAATGTTATACAAATTAATAAATCAGAAACTGATGACATAGTGCTGTATTTTACTTCTTTATCTCTTTTTTTCAAGCAAAAATGCTTTGCTCTGATTAGGGGGTACTTGAATTAAAAAAATGTTCACAGGGGGTACATCACTGAAAAAAGGTTGAGAACCACTGCATTAGAGTTCCAATTCTGGAACACAAATCAAAAAAACTAAATTAGGGCCGCTTTTCGATTTTTATTTCTTATGGCAGATTTTACAACAAACCAAAAAATTGATTTTTTTTTTTATTAAACTATTGATTGCCATGACATTGGATTTTGTGCAGTTTTCCTTTTATAGGTTTTTATTTTTAAGTCTATTGTTGTTTTGACAAAAAATGCGTCATTAAATAGTTGTCCGACTTTTGTTTCAGAAATGAAAATAGAAAAAATAGACCAAAATGTGTTATTTTATTCGCATGACAGAATTCGAAATAGAATAAACACGGATAAAAACGCATTTTTGCATTTTGGACGAACATAAATTGTATTATTGTGTTTATTTGGAGGAATACAAATCCATTAAGGAGAACTGCACAAAATGCAATTTTATGGTAATATTCAAATGAAGATCAACCCTTTTTTGTTTGTTTTAAAATCTGCTTTTATATTAAAAATCGAAAAACGTCCCTCATTTAGTTTTTTTATTTGCGTTCCCGAATTGGAACTAGAATGAACGGAAGGTGCACAGACCAGTGTATGTTTTAGACTCTAAAATGTATTTACATGAATTAAAATTAAAAAACAAAACAACAACAAAAATGTTCCTTTTATTTTGAAGCACAAAAAACTAAACATTCTTATATATATAAATACATATATATATATATATATATATATATATATATATATGTATATGTATATGTGTGAGTGTGAATGTTGTCTGTCTATCTGTGTTGGCCCTGCGATGAGGTGGCGACTTGTCCAGGGTGTACCCCGCCTTCCGCCCGATTGTAGCTGAGATAGGCGCCAGCGCCCCCCATGACCCCAAAAGGGAATAAGCGGTAGAAAATGGATGAAAATGGAATATTAAAAATCGAAAAACGGCCCTCATTTAGTTTTTTTTATTTGCGTTTCCGAATTGGAACTAGAATGAACGGAAGGTGCACAGACCAGTGTATGTTTTAGACTTTAAAATGTATTTATATGAATTAAAATTAAATCAATCAATCAATCAATCAATGTTTATTTATATAGCCCCAAATCACAAATGTCTCAAAGGACTGCACAAATCATTACGACTACAACATCTTCGGAAGAACCCACAAAAGGGCAAGGAAAACTCACACCCAGTGGGCAGGGAGAATTCACATCCAGTGGGACGCCAGTGACAATGCTGACTATGAGAAACCTTGGAGAGGACCTCAGATGTGGGCAACCCCCCCCCCTCTAGGGGACCGAAAGCAATGGATGTCGAGCGGGTCTAACATGATACTGTGAAAGTTCAATCCATAGTGGCTCCAAGACAGCAGCGAGAGTCCCGTCCACAGGAAACCATCTCAAGCGGATCAGCAGCGTAGAGATGTCCCCAACCGATACAGGCGAGCGGTCCATCCTGGGTCCCGACGAGCGGTCCATCCTGGGTCTCGACTCTGGATAGTCAGTACTTCATCCATGGTCATCGGACCGGACCCCCTCCACAAGGGAGGGGGGGACATAGGAGAAAGAAAAGAAGCGGCAGATCAACTGGTCTAAAAAAGGAGGTCTATTTAAAGACTAGAGTATACAGATGAGTTTTAAGATGAGACTTAAATGCTTCTACTGAGGTAGCATCTCGAACTGTTACCGGGAGGGCATTCCAGAGTACTGGAGCCCGAACGGAAAACGCTCTATAGCCCGCAGACTTTTTTTGAGCTCTAGGAATCACTAATAAGCCGGAGTCTTTTGAACGCAGATTTCTTGCCGGGACATACGGTACAATACAATCGGCAAGATAGGCTGGAGCTAGACCGTCTAGTATTTTATACGTAAGTAGTAAAACCTTAAAGTCACACCTTAAGTGCACAGGAAGCCAGTGCAGGTGAGCCAGTACAGGCGTAATGTGATCAAACTTTCTTGTTCTTGTCAAAAGTCTAGCAGCCGCATTTTGTACCAACTGTAATCTTTTAATGCTAGACATGGGGAGACCCGAAAATAATACCTTACAGTAGTCGAGGCGAGACGTAACAAACGCATGGATAATGATCTCGGCGTCTTTAGTGGACAAAATGGAGCGAATTTTAGCGATATTACGGAGATGAAAGAAGGCCGTTTTAGTAACGCTTTTAATGTGTGACTCAAAGGAGAGAGTTGGGTCGAAGATAATACCCAGATTTTTTACAGAGTCACCTTGTTTTATTATTTGGTTGTCAAATGTTAAAGTTGTATTATTAAATAGAGGTCGGTGTCTAGCAGGACCGATAATCAGCATTTCCGTTTTTTTGGCATTAAGTTGCAAAAAGTTAGCGGACATCCATTGTTTAATTTCATTAAGACACGCTTCCAACTGACTACAGTCCGGCGTGTTGGTCAGCTTTAGGGGCATGTAGAGTTGGGTGTCATCAGCATAACAGTGAAAGCTAAAAACAAAACAACAACAAAAATGTTCCTTTTATTTTGAAGCACAAAAAACTAAACATTCTTATATATATATATATATATATATATATATATATATATATATATATATATATATATATATACATATATATATATATATATATATATGTATATATATATATATATATGTATATATATATATGTGAGTGTGAATGTTGTCTGTCTATCTGTGTTGGCCCTGCGATGAGGTGGCGACTTGTCCAGGGTGTACCCTGCCTTCTGCCTGAATGCAGCTGAGATAGGCTCCAGAGACCCAAGAAGGAATAAGCGGTAATTAATGGATGGATCAGGTGAGACCTTTGCATGTTCGAAATAAACTCAAACTCAACTCAACTCAACCTTTAATCCCAGGAACACCATCCCTACCGCCAAGCATGGTGGTGGTAGTATTATGCTCTGGGCCTGTTTTGCTGCCAATGGAACTGCTGCTTTAAATGGGACAATGAAAAAGGAGGATTAGCTCCAAATTGTTCAGGACAAGCTAAAATCATCAGCCCAGATGTTGGGTCTTGGGCACAGTTGGGTGTTCCAACAGGACAATGACCTCAACATTGGTAAAGGAATGGCTAAATCAGGCTAGAATGAAGGTTTTAGAATGACCTTCCCAAAGTCCTGACTTAATTAAACATGGACAATGCTGAAGAAACAAGTCCATGTCAGAAAAGCAACACATTTAGCTGAACTGCAGAAATGTTGTCAGAAATTCAAGCTTGCCAGAAGTGCCTTATTGCAGGTAAACTTGCCAAGGGACATGTAAGCAAATATTAACATTGCTGTACATATACTTTTGATTGAACACATTTTCAGTAGAGCCATAATAAATTCATAAAAGAAGCAAACTTCATTGTTTTTTGTGAGCAACAAGTATGTGCTCCAATCACTACATCACAACAAAATTATAATTACTTTATTGAATGTCCTTATTTTAATTGTCCTTGTTCGTTTGTTTGTAAAAGTTGCACTTTATACATAAATGTATATTTAAAAAAAAATAGTAATAATTTAGCCTCAAGGCCTATGATGCAATACCAGTAGGTGGTGCTGGAGGTCCATAAATAATAAAATGCTCCAACTCTGTCATGAAGTTATTGTTGGCCAGCGAGACAGAGAAGGTTTTTTAGCAAGGAGCCACAAACACATTCATGAGTGAGAAGAGAGGCCCCTGAGTTGAGGAGCCAGTCAACTAATAATCCACCACACAGTTTAATCCAGGGGTGTCCAAACTTTTTCCACAGAGGGCCGCACACGGAAAAATTAAAGCATGCAGGGGCCATTTTGATATCTTTCATATTTAAACCATAACAAAATATATGGATTTTTTATCCTTGAAGACCTACTGGAAGCCACACAGTCTGATAGTTTATACATCAATGATGAAATATTAACATTGCAACACATGCCAATACGGCCGCTTTAGTTTACTAAATTGCAATTTTACATTTCCCGGGAGTTTCGTCTTGAAAACGTCGTGTAATGATGACGTGTACGCAAGACGTCACGGGTTTTTAGGAAGTATGAGCGCTACACACACACACAGCTAAAAGTCGTCTGCTTAAACGGCATAATTACACAGTATTTTGGACATCTGTGTTGCTGAATCTTTTGCAATTTGTTCAATTAATATTGGAGGAGTCACAGTAGAAAGATGGAGTCGGGAAGCTTTAGCCTTTAGCCACACAAACACACGGTGATTCCTTGTTTAAAATTCACGGATGTGAAACTTTACTATGGATCACAGCGAACATGGATCCCGACCGAATGTCAACCAGCAGGTTTCGGTGAGAAAATTGTGGTAAAAAGTCGCTTCTTACCGGAGATCAGCTGAGCTTGTGTCGTCCATAAAGCTGTCGTCGACTTCCCTGAGACACTGGCGTCAACACACCCGTGGACACACCCTTCCGACTATCAGGTACTATTAAACTCACTAAAACACTAGCAACACAATAGAAAGATAAGGAATTTCCCTGAATTATCCTAGTAAATGCTTCTAAAAACATCGGAATCCGTCCCAATGCAATCGCGGTTTTTTTAACCCATTTTTTTAAATCTTTTTTTTTTTCTTTCTAGTCCGTCGCTATCAATATCCTCAAACGCCAATCTTTCATCCTCGCTCAAATTAATGGGGAAATTGTCGTTTTCTCGGTCCGAATAGCACTTTTTGTTGGAGGCTCCCATTAAAAATAATGTGAGGATGTGAGGAGCCATCAACATGTGACGTCATCGTCTGCGACTTCCAGTAAAGGCAGGGCTTTTCTCTTAGCACCGAAAGTTGCCAACTTTATCGTGGATGTTCTCTACTAAATCCTTTCAGCAAAAATATGGCAATATCGCAAAATGATGAAGTATGACACATAGAATGGAGCTGCTATCCCCCTTTAAATAAGAACATCTCATTTCAGTAGGCCTTGAAGGCTCCTGGGGAGCATAAAGGTTATCAGCCACTAAAATGTTAAAAATAAGTCAAATTACTATTATTATTTTTTATTTAATGCTTGCTGTAAATCTCTATATCAACTTGAGGTTGATATAAAGTAAAACAAATAAGGTTTTATGCCTTTTCTGTCAAAGACAACTTTGTTTTTTATAATAAAACTGAAATATGCAGTATTTAGATGGATAGATAGTACTTTATTGATTCCTTTATTTAGCAATTAAAGCCCTCAAAGAATGTCTGTATTGTATTATAAATGTGTTCATGTTCGAAATAAACTAAGAAAGAAAGAAAGATCAATAATGCAGGACACCATTGATTTGAATTATTTAATATTTTTGAGTAATCACAGTGAAAAGTTGAATAAAACCCTATTAAATATATTTGAGATCCGAAAGGTTCCCCACTCATAAAGTGATGCATTTTTATTATTATTATTTTACTTTTAACACTTAAATTTCAAGATCAACTTCCGATATATCTGTCGATTTTAAGTTTGAACTATTATTTTGTTGGTTTTATGCTCTTTTGTCAAAACTTTGATGTTTTTATATGGCAACCACACAATATATGCAATATTTTTTCCACATAAAACATTTTAAGGTGATCATTTTTAAGTAATAATTCATTATTGGGACGGCGTGGCGCAGTGGGAGAGTGGCCGTGCGCAACCCGAGGGTCCCTGGTTCAATCCCCACCTAGTACCAACCTCGTCACGTCCGTTGTGTCCTGAGCAAGACACTTCACCCTTGCTCCTGATGGGTGCTGGTTAGCGCCTTGCATGGCAGCTCCCTCCATCAGTGTGTGAATGTGTGTGTGAATGGGTAAATGTGGAAGTAGTGTCAAAGCGCTTTGAGTACCTTGAAGGTAGAAAAGCGCTACACAAGTACAACCCATTTATCATTTATAACATAGATTTTTTGTCCTTTTTATTTTTTTTTGAGCAATGGAAAAAGAAGAAAATAAAGACAAAAGGAAAACAAAACTGCCTGCATGGCAGCTTTGTGTCAACATTGCCACTTTTTCTCATTAGATTTCACCTCATTCCACTTTTGCAATACTATCAATTTTGCAATTTTTGCAGAATGTGTGGCGGGCTGCAAATGTCCCCCGGGCCGCACTTTGGACAGCCCTGATTTAATCGAACCTCAAAATAGCATCTTTATCAACATAGACAGCCTGCAAGTAGCCTGAATGTGACAAAGTTCCACTTATTCCATGTTTTCCTTGCTTGAAGCTAATTAAAATAAAAAAAAAAAGAATGTTTGTAAATCAACAAGTCTTTTGGTTTAAAAGCAATGTTGCTGGAGTGAAAAATAGAAAAAAGGTCAAGTGAAAAAAGTTTCGCAAACAGAAAAAAGGTCAGTAGTGACGCAGGCTTGTTAAGGGGACTGGACTGTATTTGGAGAAGGTCTGGCTGTTGACTCCTGCGGCCACACAAGCACACCGCGGGGGTCCCAGCGCTCATCAAAGCCGCTCACTGTCTTGTTGTCCAAACACCAGCACAAACACTTCAAAGTTGCAGGAAGACATTATTCCACCTTGTTTATAAATCAAATGAAACAAAGAAAAAGTATTATTTTGAAGCACAAAAAACTAAACATTCTTATATATATATATGTGAGTGTGAATGTTGTCGGTCTATCTGTGTTGGCCCTGCGATGAGGTGGCGACTTGTCCAGGGTGTACCCCGCCTTCCGCCCGATTGTAGCTGAGATAGCCCCCAGCGCCCCCCACGACCCCAAAAGGGAATAAGCGGTAGAAAATAGATGGATTGGTGGATCTTGAATTGTTGCTATTTTTACAATATAAAAAAAAAAAAATCATGTACCCCTTGGCATACCTTCAAGTACCCCCATTTGAGAACATCTGGTCTATAGGTCCGTAAGATATATAGTAATGTATTCATACATTGTTTATGTAGGATATATGCATGTATATATAACCTAATCATATTGTTTCTTCAACTTCAAAATAGCTGACTGTTTTTTTCCCCTTTTTTGGGATTATATTCCCAGTTTTGATCTCAGACGTCTGGTCACTTATGGCATATAAGAATATTCTATTACTGTTAAGCAAATTATGAACACGCCAAGACATGTGTCCTTTATCATAGTTACACGTATGACAAAAAAGCGCGTGAATATCAGT
The DNA here is from genome assembly GCF_033978795.1 of Nerophis ophidion. Taxonomy (NCBI): domain Eukaryota; kingdom Metazoa; phylum Chordata; class Actinopteri; order Syngnathiformes; family Syngnathidae; genus Nerophis; species Nerophis ophidion. The sequence continues at coordinate 6,679,070 of NC_084638.1, forward strand.
GGTATTCAGTGAGGTAAAATGAATTAAATGCGCTGACAGTTCATTGCTCCTGACAAATGAATTGCACTGAGTGGAGGGGATCACCACTCCAAGATGGCGGCCCCGCGTCTCGTCACGTCAGCGCCAGTAGGCAGTAGCGCTCGATGCTGTGTCTACTTATAAGATGTCTATGGTTCTAACGTTAGCAGTGAGTTTACAGCCTCACTGATTCAACTAAACAGCAAATAAAAGTCACGTTACCCAGCCAATAAACGTTAACTTACATTCAAAACTTACCCTTCTTTGTGCAACTTCAAATGTCGAACAAAGTTGTAAATTGATGCGTCTCCGTCTGTAATCTTCAAACCGCATGTTTTGCTTACGGCAATTCCTGTTTTGTTGACCAAGTCGTACTTTTAATACCCGAACGAAACACTTTATGGCATAATTGTCTTCACTTATTCTTCTGTTTGAAAGCTCTTCTTCGTTGGTTTTCCTCCAATTTGATTGGCTGAATGCTGTGTGACGAAAACAACGTGGATGTGATTTGATTGGCTGTTGTTCTGACAGGTAGCGCACACGCTGTCATCGCACACACGTTGACAAACACGTGTACAAAATGAAAGATACGGAGCGCTCCTGAATAACTTTATAATGGTTGGGTTTCGGAGAAAGTAGCAAGTCATGTCAAGTCAAAAGGCTCAAGTCCAAGTCAAGTCACAAGTCATTGATGTTAAAGTCTAAGTCGAGTTGCAAGTCTTTTTACATTTTGTCAAGTCGAGTCTAAGTCATCAAATACATGACTCTAGTCTGACTCGAGTCCAAGTCATGTGACTCGAGTCCACACCTCTGCAAATAACTATTCATACACACCAAAACGCCATTCGTACAAAGGCAGGACCTTTCCCTGTCATTGTATCCTCTTTTTATTTACCATTTACACAACGTGACAACTTCACTGCTTTTGGGGTTTGTAAATATTAGAAACTGAATTAAAGCCGGCCAAAAGAATGTCGAACAATTTAGAAAAAATATTTTTAAAAATACCAAATTTTGCTCCAAACACCCATTCATACACACAAAAACGCCATTCGTACAAAGGCAGGACCTTTCCCTGTCATTGTATTCTCTTTTTATTTACCATTTACACAACGTGACAACTTCACTGCTTTGGGCTTTTGAACAATTTAGACTTGAGAAAATGTTCAATAATTGGATGCATACAAAAATGACATCTATAAAACAGTTTAATTGCCATATATGACTGCACGGCATTAATATGCAACATGGAGGTTAAGTGGTTGGCACCCCTGCTCTAATGCCTCACAGGTTCCGGGTTCGAATCTTCGCTATTTTAGCTGACTTTGCACGTTCTCTTGTTGGTGTCGGTGTTTTCCCCAGGTTCTGGTTTCCTCCCGCGGTCCAAAAGTTTTCTAGCAAAATTGCCCATAGGTCTACATTTGGCAAGCAGTACCCGGCCTCCTGCCCAAAGTCGGCTGGGATAGACTCCAGCGCGCCCGCAGGCCTACACAGGACGCACAGTAGAAAGCGAATGAATGAACACATGAGTTAAGTAGAATGTTAACATGGGAATTGTTCCAGTATATTCCGCGTAGCGGCCAGGAGTCTGCTGGCTATTTTTAGCAAACTTTGTACGTGGTTGCCAAACAGGAGGGGTGGGGGGGACTTGCCAAGTCCTGGACCTGACGGTTGACTCAGTCCGTGGGCGAGTGTTTTCACAACATGGGAAGTATTGTTGCATAAGGTACGACACTACTTGAAATCCTTTGTTATTAGTAGTAGTATTACAGGACAATTTTCGTGACAGGTTTTTCAAAATAAAATCGACAGTCTTGGTTTTCCAGTCCAGTTCTGTGAATGGAGAAATTGTCAAAATGTTGTTTTTTGCTGTAAAATTTTGGCAACTTAGCTGCCAGTTTGTTTTTTTTCATTTAAGCCTGTTGTTTTTACAGATCATTATTAAGAAAAAACGACCGACAGGAATACGAGAAACACTTTTCATTTCGACAGACTACCCGCAGGCCGGATTTTGGACGCTGGCGGACCGTAGTTTGGGGACCCCTGTTGTAATCATTGTAGTATCGAGTAGATACACTCTAGTACTTGGTATCATTACAGTGGATGTCCGGTGTAGATCCACCCATGGCGTTTGTTTACATTGTGACGTCGGTGAGCTATTGTATCCTCCTACACTGTGTAGTGAAGCATGTTTACCTGTTCCTCGTCCTCCAGTGATAATGGACTTGTAAGAAACTTACTTTATTTGACATTCAATCTGTTCAGTGGCCTTGTGGTTAGAGTGCCCGCCCTGAGGTCGGTAGGTCGTGAGTTCAAACCCCGGCCGAGTCATACCAAAGACTATAAAAATGGGAGCCATTACCTCCCTGCTTGGCACTCAGCATCAAGGCTTGGAATTGGGGGTTAAATCACCAAAAATGATTCCCGGGCGTGGCCACTTCTGCTGCTCACTGCTCCCCTCACCTCCCAGTGGGTGATCAAGGGTGATGGGTCAAATGCAGAGAATAATTTCCCCACACCTACTGTTAATAAAACAAAAATGGGGAACCAGTACTTTTCAAACAGAGTATAGTACCGTTTTTGATTCATTAGTACCGCGATACTATACTAGTACTGGTACACCGTACGACCTTAAGTTGTGCCTGTCAAAATAAAAGAATAAATAACTTATTGACACAAGGTCTTGGTCTAGATTCAGTCCGCCAGTTAGTGACCTCTGGACCAGATCAGTCAATCAACAAGTCAATCAAAGATCATTTATTTAGCCTTCAATCTAAGGGATGCCCAACAATGCCATCATTCACGATCATCTGAGAGTCCAGTCCGTGGCGGTCTCCATCCAGGTCCACACCAGGTCAAGACTTAGCACAGCTAGCACGTCCTCCAGACTGGTATCTCTCTACAGGTATCATCTGGTATAGTCTCCTTAGCCGAGTGGAGAAGACGAACATGCTGCTTGTTTTCTCTCCCCTGTTTCCTGGTACCTCTTCAGTACTCTCCACATGATCAGTTTTAGGACATCCTCTCCTGTTTCCACTGGCCTGTTTCCTGGTACCTCTTCAGTACTCTCCACAAGCTCACGGTTTTAAAACGTGCTCTCCTGTTTCCTAGAACCAGGTGGTTTAGCGTAGAGACAAGACACATCCACAAACCGGCTTTCTTCAAACCAACACTGGACTCGAATGGACTTTGGATAATCCGAGCAACATTTTATGACTCTGAGTCAGCGCCCAGTTCCACACCAGAAGAAAGTGGTGCTATAAATACCTTTCATCTGACAGAAGTCTCAGCAGTGGGAGATGATTACCATGTTCCTCAACCAAAACACAGCTGCTAACTATGTGGAAGAACAACATTGTCCAAAGCTATGAGTGGTGGAGACCTGAGGAG